>NC_133324.1:451494293-451794293 GCF_042186555.1 Aquarana catesbeiana | reverse complement strand
CAAGAACACAACCTATCAGAACATAAAACTGTAAAATAAAGTTAAGTTAAACTAGTAGATAACTTTAGTGTATTCAGTAGGCCATGAGGATTGTATGTGCCTGTCATGTAGAACGAGAAATGCCAGTGCTCCATCTCACACCCCTGATGGGAACACACTGTACGAGGGATACGGCAATGAAAGTCGCACATGAATTATTAATATTGTCAATCTACATATTTATAGAGTGGTGTACCTCATGCCTTCGTAGAAGGAGTGGGAGCGAGAGAAACCTAATCTTCTGCCTTTCAGGGGATAGGGAAACCCAAGAAAATAAAGTAAAACATTTGTTAGGGATAAAGCTGGTACTTAGTATCTTGAAAGAGGTCTTTTCGCCTCTAGGAATTGCAGTGCAGGTAACAGTTATCTAGTACTTTAGGATTATATATTGAGGGGTGTACAACTCTTACAGAGGTAATGTTGTACAAACATAACCAGTATAACCAACATGGCAGCTATAAAGAACTATAGAATCTTTCCTAAATGTAAAAGTGGTATTATGAGTTGAGAAGGAGCTCTTGATACTTTGAGGAAGCCCTGAAGTGAGTCCAACACGCCCCAAATCTTCCCATATTTAGAGGGATTGTCGTTGGCTTGATGAATTAGATTTTCCAATTCAGAGATTTTGTCAATGCGTTTGAACCACATTGCTAAAGTAGGAGGGTCAGTACTTCTCCAGAGTACTGGTATACATTGTTTAGCAGCATTTACTAGATGAAGTACAAGGGATTTTTTGTAAGCGTGTTGTGGAATGGATGAGTGATGTAGTAGGTATTGTGACAGTGTAAAGGAAAGGGTTAGGTTGTGATATAAGTTATCGTCTCATGTACTGTTTGCCAGAATCGTTTAATTTGCGGACAATTCCACCATATATGGAGCAAAGAACCTTTGGTAGTATTGCATCTCCAGCAAAGGGGTGAGATAGATGGGTGATGTCGATGTATAATATCTGGTGTTCTATACCATCTCAAGTAAAGTTTGTAGGAGTTTTCCTGTGCTGATACATTTATGGAACCCTTATGTATGTGGTCATATATGTTTATCCAGTCTTCAGAAGAGAGGTCTAACCCTAATTCCATTTCCCATTTTTGGCTGGTTGTATTTATTTTGGGGTCATATTCACTGAAGAGAAGTGAATACATTTCTGAGATAAGGTGTTTTTGTGGCGGTGAGCTAGTGCAGAGTGTTTCAAATGGTGTCAAGTCTCTAAACCACTGGGATGTGGGTCTGGCCTCGTTCAGAAAGTGTCTAATTTGGAGGAATTTGAAGAATGGTATGTGGTAATCTGGAAGTTGAGAGAGTAGTGCATTAAAAGGAAGTAGCTTTCCATTATGGAAAAATTGTGAGGTTCTAAGAGGTGTTATTATCTGGGTATGAGGTTGGATGTGTGATTGTACTCCCGGTTCAAAGTCAGGATTGTCTACTAAAGGAGTTAGCGGTCCCGGGGAAGGGCACCAGTGAAGTGACTGGGATATTTGTCTAAAGGTGGCGAGAGTAGGTCCTGTTAGTGGGTGTGAGGTGTATTCTTTTGGTGTAGCTTGTGAAGTAATCCATGGTAGATGGGCAAGAGGGACTGGTGCAAAGGAGTCTTCGAGATTAACTCAAGCTTTAGTGGATTTATGAATGTGCCAATCAATTATCCTTGTGAGATGGCAAGCTGAATGGTATTTGTGAATGTCGGGAAGACTCAGCCCTCCTTTTATTTTGGGGATGTTAATTTTTCCCAGCTCAATCTAGGGGATTTCGCTGTCCAAATGAAGTTCCTGCAAATTTTCTTATACGTGGTGAAGAAGGGGGTGGGTAGTTTGATAGGAACGGTCTGTAGGAGATACAATAATCTGGGTAGGATATTCATCTTTATGATAGCAATTCTTCCAAACCAGGAAAAATGGCCAGAAGTCCATTTGAGGAGGTCTTTTTGTATGTTAGTGAATATCGGAAGGTAGTTTCTATCGTAAAGGTCTTCTAAATGGGTCGGTAGTTGTATTCCTAAATAAGTAAGGGCATGGGGTTCCCATTTGAATGGGAAGTTCATCTTACATTGCGCCACCAACCTCTGCGGGAGGGAGATATTTAGGGCCGTGGATTTTGTAAAGTTAATTTTAAGGTTGGATAGGATGTTAAAGGAAGCAAAGTCCTTTAGCAGATTGGGCATGGAGATCAAAGGCTCCGAAAGGAATAAAAGGATGTTGTCAGCGTAAGCTGCAATCTTGTATTGTTTGGAGTTAATATCTATTCCTTTTATATCAGGATTTGCCCTAATTTTACGTAATAGCGGTTCTAAAGTGAGTATGAATATGAGGGGTCATAATGGGCATCCCTGACGAGTACCATTCGAAACGGAGAAGGCGTCCGACAGGCGACCATTGACTCTTATCCTGGCCGTGGGTGAGGAGTATAATGCTAATATCATTCGTATGAAAAGTGTGGGGAACCCCAATGCTTGTAACGTTGCAGACATATAGTCCCATGCCACCCTGTCGAACGCCTTCTCCGCATCAAACGATAAAAAAAAACCTTGTTGTTTGGTAGGGGATGATGAGGAGAGATAATGATGTATGTGGAGGGCTTTTATGGTGTTATCCCTAGGTTCTCTGCCAGGGACAAATCCAACTTGGTCGAGAGAAATCAATTTAGGGAGAATGGGGAGTATTCTTTTTGCAAGAATTTTCACGTAAAGTTTTAAGTCGACATTTAAGAGGGATATGGGCCTATAGTTGGTGACTAGTGTGTCGTCTTTGCCTGGTTACGGTATTAGGGTGATATGAGCCTCTAGTAGGTCTTTATTGCCTTGGGGAGAAGAGGCCAATGAGTTAAATGCTTTTGTAAATTGGGGGGCAAGTATATCCTGAAATGTTTTATAGTATGCGACGGTAAGTCCGTCTGGACCGGGACTTTTTCCTGTTTTGAGCTGTTTCAATGCCGCCTTTGTTTC
Organism: Aquarana catesbeiana; assembly: GCF_042186555.1. Taxonomy (NCBI): domain Eukaryota; kingdom Metazoa; phylum Chordata; class Amphibia; order Anura; family Ranidae; genus Aquarana; species Aquarana catesbeiana. Next base: position 451,791,319 of record NC_133324.1, on the reverse strand, counting down.
CTCGACGGTAATGGGGCAATCAAGGGTCTTGGAGTCATCAGTAGAAATAGGTGGTATGCCATATTGTGAGAGGAAGGCAGATATAGCAGCCTGCCTGTCGTGGTCACCATCAGTCAGTTCTGGGGGGGGTAAATTGTAAAGTTTAGAAAAGTAATTTACAAACTGTGTGGTGATGTCATCCGGTGAAGTAAAAGATTTCCAGGCTGAGTTTTTAATTTCATGTATGTTACAGGTTGCTTTCTTATGTTGTAACGCTTTAGCTAGTAGTTTCCCGGATTTATTGCCGAATTCGTAATACAATTTATTCTGCAAAATGTATTTGCGTCTTAATGCTTTATTCATTTCCTCTCTCAGAGCTTCTCTAGCTTGTAAGAGTTCTTCGAGGGATTTAGTGGCGAGGGATAATTTATGTGCCCTTTCTAGTGTATGGATTTTAGATGAGAGAGCAGTGATATGAGCTTGTCTTTGTTTGTTACGAAAAGCGGCTATGGAGATGAAGTCTCCTCTCACCACACATTTATGTGCTGCCCATATGGTGGGCGGGCTAGGTTCGTCCAATGCATTGTCCTGGAAATAGTGGATAAGTCGGGTGGAGATTCGTTGTGTGAGTTCAGGATCCGTCAGTAAGGAGCCGTCTAACCTCCATATCGAATGAGCATGTGGAGACAATGAGAAAGTCAATGTGATTGAAATGGGATTATGATCAGAGAGTATCATAGGTTTTATGGTCGCTTGTTTGAGAAGGGGTAGATCAGTTTGGGAAATGAAGAAATGGTCGATTCTGGAATATTTGTTGTGGGGGGATGAGTAGAATGTAAAGTCCCTATCGTTTGGGTGTAACGTGCGCCAGGTGTCATGAAGGGTCAGTTCCTGCAGTTGCTTCTTAATGGCTCTGAGCGCTCTGTAGGGAAGTGAGGTCGTACCCGTGGAGGAATCTTGTTGCGGGTTTAGTGCAACATTGAAGTCTCCACCCACTACAAGAACCCCTGAGTAAAATTCAGTGAGTGATTGTAGTGTTTCTCTAAAGAATGAGACTTGTTGTTTGTTGGAGCGTAGATATTTGCCAGAGTGATGGCTTTGTTGTATAAGGTTCCTTTGAGAAACAAGTATCTGCCATTAGGGTCTTGTTTAGTTTCCGAGATATGTAAGGGACAGTTTTTTTAAATCGCAACACCCTTTGTTTTTGATGTGTCATTGGAGGCATGGTACACAATGGGATAGCGATAATTACCCAGTTTGGGAATATTATCAGTGCGAAAATGCGTTTCCTGGATGAATGCTATGTGCGTTTTGTGTTTCTGTAACGTGTATAGGAGTTGTGACCTCTTTTCTGGGGTGTTTAGTCCTCTAATATTTATTGAGCATATTTTTATCTTTAAATCCGTCAGGGGTTTTTGAGGGTCGTGTTTCCCATGTTGATAGGAATCTGTGGCTGCCATGTCAGTCGGGAGGCATAGGTGTCTTATTCAAGAACTGTACCAGCCATAGGTAAATTCCTACGATAGAGATACAGTACCGGTAGTGTGATCTAGCAAATGTAGAAAAGCAAGGAAAGTTGGGCGGGGATATAGGTGCGGGAAAGAGGGTAGTTTAACTAACCTATTCTATAACAAGATAGGTCAGAATCGAGCAGTGCTGTATCTCTGGAAAGCAGACCAGAGCGAAATCTGGATCTCCTCACAGCACTGATGGGGGGTTGGTAAGTACCGAACGTAGGAGATAGTTTGTGATCGACCTAAAGGGGATATATCCCGCCGTTGCGATCCATGAAGTCGCATGTGTGGAGGATGTCGTATGAAATGGTATAAATAAGATTATTTATATATATCAGCCTGATTCGCACTAATAACCGCCTAGAAAAGTAAAACCAATTAGTTAGTAGTGGGGAGGATGAAAACGGTAGAAAGACCCTTGAAGAAATGTAACAATTGAACTAATTGAAACTGCAGGGATCAGGTTTTAAAGGGGTAGGTGTCATCTGAATAACTTTTGTGTTACTATTGGATGCGTCGGGTGTATAGAGTTATACACTGAATAGTGACAAGTGTCGTAAATAAGGTTGTCTATAGAAGTTGATGTATATATACTGCATGACCAACAATGGTTTGAAAAACGTCTCCTACGTGTGAACAATACCAACAAGGGAGCCTTATAATAGATCACATCAAGCAACATAAACCTGGTTCTATGTATTTACTAATGAGCCTAAGTATTCCACAGTAGTGCCGTGTCCCCTTATTATTAACTTTCTAATGTTTTGGTTTTTTTTTTTTATCTCTCTATATAATTAATCCCCATTACCCCTCCCCCGTCTTCTCCCAGCAATGCCTTTGTTAACTGCATCTCCTCTTTTTTGGAAAAATGTGTAGACAAGAATCAATACATGTTTAGAAATCTCCGGAAATCATACATGTGAGGCTAGGTTGATGAGGGGTATGGCATACAGCGTGTGTATCACAGCATAAATTTTTCTGCGAAGTACAGCTACCCACTCCATATGAATGTGAGAAAATACATTCCACTTGGTAACAAGGTCAGATGAAGTACAGTATTACCAGGTCTCAGAGTCTTTATCAATAGTGTACAAGCCTGTTGGAGGTTAGAATCTAGCAGAGAGAAGACATGTGGAGGAGCGGCAGCGAAGAAGGGGGCGTTTACTAACTAAGGAGGGGGGGAGGGGGGGAGACAAACAGCAGACTGGAGATCGCATGTTAACATTAAGCATGTACTACTGTGGAATGTCAATTTCTGTGCCCATACCTAGGTATTCCAATCCTAACCTTGTTAAAACTATGACATCTAGTCCTAGTATGAGCATTATTACCTATATCAAAACATTTAACAAATAACATTACCTAAGCCTTTATACAAGAAAGGCAAGACAGTGAAGCCTGACTGTAGTTAGGTATTATCAGGTTATGTAGTGTTCAGATGTATAGCGATCTGTTGTCTAGAGTCTATCTTGAGCTGGTGATGGCCGTGTTGATCCGCTGTCGGAGGATTGGATGATCGTTCTGTGTGAAGGGATCTGGTGTCATAGCAGGCAAAAGTCACTGCCAAGGTCTTGCGGTAACAGTTCTTTATCCAGAAAATAAATCATTGGCTGAGAAACACAAAGATGGTCTCCGCACTAAGCACTAAAGGGAATGTGGATGCTGTGGAGAAACATGCAGTCTGTCTGGTTGACTGTAATTTCTGAGTACTTGTAAAGAGTAACGGACCTTAATGGTCTCTGCGGGCTCTCCGAGCTCTTGGCGACATCATGCAGCCATGACCGCGCTGGGTCCCTTGAGAAGAGGCATGTGTTCTGTCGCCTGATGGGGACCTCCTTCGGCGAGGTTGTGACGCTTGTGCCTCCATCGGTTCTTCATGGGAAGAGTGTTTACCGCTTGTGTAATGGCGGAATTCTGCATACCATGCCGGAACCTCCACAAGGGGTATGCCCAGGCTGTCACAGAAATAGGGCAGGTCCTCTGGTACTTTGAGAAAGGCTGTGCGGCCTAGATGGGTGGCAGCAAGGCAGAAAGGGAACTTCCATCTATATAAAATTCCATGAGTGCGTAACACATCGAGGAGAGGTTTCAAATGCCTGCAATGCTGCAGGGTGATGCCTGATAGATCTTGGAAGATCTGAATATGTGCGCCCTGGTATTGTAGTGGATGTTTGCTCCTCGCCTGCTTCAGGATGTCTTCTTTTATCTTATAATCTACAATACAGCAGATAATGTCTCTTGGTGGGTCAGTTTCTCTGCCTTTTGGGCGTAGTGCCCTATGGATCCTTTCCATTTCAATTCTGGTCTGAGGTGGTCTGTCAAGTAGGCCATTGAACAGTTCAGTCATTGCAGGGGTTAAGTGCTCAGAATCAATGGCTTCTGTCATGCCTCTTATTCTGAGGTTGTGCCTGCGACCACGGTTGTCAAGGTCCTCAATGCGGCGTTTAGCCTCCCTAAGTTGCAGGGTGTGTGTATCTATCTTCCTTGTAGCTTTGCAGAGGACGATGTCATGTTTGGCAGAGGTTTTTTCAACTTCGACCACCCTGTCAGTTAGTGTATGAATATCTACTCTGAGTTCAGCAATGGCGGCTGACAGAGTGTCTTTTATATCATTTGCAATAGCCCTCAGGTCGTGTATGTTTAGACCGGGAGGTTGAGGTGTACTCAGTCAGACCCGAAGATAGAGGATGTGATCCCTGCGGCGTGAGTAAATGTCCCGGCGTGTGAGATCCTGAATCCTGTGAGGAGCTGTGGCGGGACGACGCCATATTGCTCCTCTGTGTCCTGAACATCTCAGGGATATTTTGACTTGGATTCCCGGGATTTTCACGAGGCAAGCGGGACCGGGAGGCCGACGTGTGGCGGGAGGATGTTCCCATTGTGTCCCGTGAGTAGAAAACCGAAAGTTACCTCGTCCAGGCCATGCCCCCTGTCATTCCTATACCTCTTGTCTTAATACCGATAAAGATCTACTTGTATCTTACTAATCCAACCACTTCTATTAAAGGCATATCCTTTTTTATAACTTTTTGAATCAAAAATCTGAATTTTCTATATCCCCATCCATTAAAACCTGGGAAATAGATCTAAAGTCCTCATATTCCACGGAACAATGGCAACACTCAATTAAGATTTCATATATGGCCACTAAATGTGTCAACTTATGGGAACTTTCAAGCAAAATCCTCCTGAGGTGGTATTTAACTCCTACAAGGATAGCAGGATTACACCCCCAAACTTCTCCACTATGCTGGAGACAATGTGGGATCAGAGGTTCACTTTTACATATATTATGGGCTTGCCCACTATTAAAAACGTTTTGGTCTCAGGTCTATGATCTAATCAGTAAACTCATCAACACCTCTCTCCCAAAAAAGCCAGAACTTGCTATCCTATCACTAGAAATAGAGAAAATCCCCCCCAGCTCTTAGAAATATAGTCTTTCATGTTCTTGTGAGTCCTAGACTGGCAATAGTTAGAAGATGGAAAAGTACCGAAGCCCCAAATCTCACAGAAGTAATTAGAATTACTAACCTACACATAAACTATGAACTGATGTTCGCTGCTTCACAGGGTAAATATCAAGTGAAATATCTGTTATGGCATCCGTGGATTGAATGGTATCAAAAGAACAAGACTTAATGCAAGACCACCATGGAAATATACTAATAGTTTTTATGTTTCTTTTTGTTAATATAACCACTTCAGCCCCGGAAGGATTTACCCCCTTCCTGATCAGAGCACTTTTTACAATTTGGCACTGCGTCGCTTTAACTGCTGATTGCGCGGTCATGCAATGCTGTACCCAAACGAAATTTGCGTCCTTTTCTTCCCACAAATAGAGCTTTCTTTTGATGGTATTTGATCATCTCTGCCATTTTTATTTTTTGCGCTATAAACGGAAAAAGACCGAAAATTTTGAAAAAAAATGATATTTTCTACTTTTTGTTATAAAAAAATCCAATAAACTCAATTTTAGTCATACATTTAAGCCAAAATGTATTCGGCCACATGTCTTTGGTAAAAAAAAGTCAATAAGCATATATTTATTGGTTTGCGCAAAAGTTATAGCGTCTACAAACTAGGGTACATTTTCTGGAATTTACACAGCTTTAAGTTTATGACTGTTTATGACTTGAGGTGCTAAAATGGCAGGGCAGTACAAACCCCCCCCCAAATGACCCCATTTTGGAAAGTAGACACCCCAAGAAAATTGCTGAGAGGCATGTTGAACCCATTGAATATTTTTTTTTGTCCCAAGTGATTGAATAATGACAAAAAAAAAAATTTACAAAAAGTTGTCACTAAATGATATATTGCTCACACAGGCCATGAGCATATGTGGAATTGCACCCCAAAATACATTCAGCTGCTTCTCCTGAGTATGGGGATACCACATGTTTAGGACTTTTTGGGAGCCTAGCCGCGTACGGGGCCCCGAAAACCAAGCACAGCCTTCAGGATTTCTAAGGGCGTAAATTTTTTATTTCACTCCTCACTACCTATCACAGTTTTGAAGGCCATAAAATGCCCAGATGGCACAACCCCCCCCAAATGACCACATTTTGGAAAGTAGACACCCCAAGCTATTTGCTGAGAGGCATGTTGAGTCCATGGAATATTTAATTTTTTGACACAAGTTGTGGGAAAGTGACAATTTTTTTTTTTTTTTTGCACAAAGTTGTCACTAAATGATATATTGCTCACACAGGCCATGGGCATATGTGGAATTGCACCCCAAAATACATTTAGCTGCTTCTCCTGAGTATGGGGATACCACATGTGTGGGACTTTTTGGGAGCCTAGCCGTGTACGGGGCCCCGAAAACCAAGCACAGCCTTCAGGATTTCTAAGGGCGTAAATTTTTTATTTCACTCCTCACTACCTATCACAGTTTTGAAGGCCATAAAATGCCCAGATGGCACAACCCCCCCCAAATGACCACATTTTGGAAAGTAGACACCCCAAGCTATTTGCTGAGAGGCATGTTGAGTCCATGGAATATTTAATTTTTTGACACAAGTTGTGGGAAAGTGACAATTTTTTTTTTTTTTTTGCACAAAGTTGTCACTAAATGATATATTGCTCACACAGGCCATGGGCATATGTGGAATTGCACCCCAAAATACATTTAGCTGCTTCTCCTGAGTATGGGGATACCACATGTGTGGGACTTTTTGGGAGCCTAGCCGCGTACGGGGCCCCGAAAACCAAGCACCGCCTTTAGGATTTCTAAGGGCGTAAAGTTTTGATTTCACTCCTCACTACCTATCACAGTTTTGAAGGCCATAAAATGCCCAGATGGCACAAAACCCCCCCAAATGACCCCATTTTGGAAAGTATACACCCCAGGCTATTTGCTGAGAGGCATGTTGAGTCCATGGAATATTTTATATTTTGACACAAGTTGCGGGAAAGTGACAATTTTTTTTTTTTTTGCACAAAGTTGTCACTAAATGATATATTGCTCAAACATGCCATGGGCATATGTGGAATTACACCCCAAAATACATTCTGCTGCTTCTTCTGAGTACGGGGATACCACATGTGTGGGACTTTTTGGGAGCCTAGCTTCATACGGGGCCACGAAATCCAATCACTGCCTTCAGGATTTCTAAGGGCGTAAATTTTTGATTTTACTCCTCATTACCTATCATAGTTTCGAAGGCCATAAAATGCCAAGATAGCACAAAACCCCCCAAAATGACCCCATTTTGGAAAGTAGACACCCCAAGCTATTTGCTGAGAGGCATGGTGAGTATTTTGCAGGTCTCATTTGTTTTTGAAAATGAAGAAAGACAAGAAAAATGTATTTTTTTTTCCTTTTTTCAAATTTCAAAAGTTTGTGACAAAAAGTGAGGTCTGCAAAATACTCACTATACCTCTCAGCAAATAGCTTGGGGTGTCTATTTTCCAAAATGGGGTCATTTGGGGAGCGGGGAGTTTGCCATCTGGGCATTCCATGGCCTCCGAAACTGTGATAGGCAGTGAAGAGTGAAATCAAAAATTTACGCTCTTAGAAAGCCTGAAGGCGGTGCTTGGTTTTCAGGGTCCCGTACGCGGCTAGACTCCCAAAAAGTCTCACACATGTGGTATCCCCGTACTCAGGAGAAGCAACAGAATCTATTTTGGGGTGTAATTTCACATATTCCCATGGCATGTTTGAGCAATATATCATTTAGTGACAACTTTGTGCAAAAAAAAATAAAAATAAAAAAATTTGTCTTTTTCCCGCAACTTGTGTCACAATATAAATTATTCCATGGACTTGACATGCCTCTCAGCAAATAGCTTGGGGTGTCTACTTTCCAAAATGGGGTCATTTGGGGGGGGGGGTTTGAACTGTCCTGGCATTTTATGCACAACATTTAGAAGCTTATGTCACACATCACCCACTCTTCTAACCACTAGAAGACAAAGCCCTTTCTGACACTTTTTGTTTACATGAAAAAATTATTTTTTTTTGCAAGAAAATTACTTTGAACCCCCAAACATTATATATTTTTTTTACAGCAAATGCCCTACAGATTAAAATGGTGGGCATTTCATTTTTTTTTTCACACAGTATTTGCGCAGCGATTTTTCAAACGCATTTTTTTTGGAAAAAACACACTTTTTTAAATTTTAATGCACTAAAACACACTATATTGCCCAAATGTTTGATGAAATAAAAAAGATGATCTTAGGCTGAGTACAAGGATACCAAACATGACATGCTTTAAAATTGCGCACAAACGTGCAGTGGCGACAAACTAAATACATTTTTAAAAGCCTTTAAAAGCCTTTATAGGTTATCACTTTAGATTTACAGAGGAGGTCTACTGCTAAAATTACTGCCCTCGATCGGACCTTCGCGGTGATACCTCACATACATGGTGCAATTGCTGTTTACATTTGAGGCCAGACCGACGCTTGCGTTTGCCTTTGCGCGAGAGCAGGGGGGGACAGGGGTGCTTTTTTTTTTTTTCTTTATTTTTTTTTGCTTTTTTATCTTATTTTTAAACTGTTCCTTTCATTTTTATTTTTTTTAATCATTTTTATTGTTATCTCAGAGAACGTAAATATCCCCTATGATAGCAATAGGTAGTGACAGGTACTCTTTTTTGAAAAAATTGGGGTCTATTAGACCCTAGATCTCTCCTCTGCCCTCAAAGCATCTGACCACGCCAAGATCGGTGTTATAAAATGCTTTCCCAATTTCCCAATGGCGCTGTTTACATCCGGCAAAATCAAAGTCATGAAATGCTCGTAGCTTCCTGTTTCTTAGGCCATAGAGATATTTGGAGCCATTCTGGTCTCTGATCAGCTCTATGGTCAGCTGACTGAATCACTGGCTGCATTCTCAGGTTCCCTGTTGGGACAGGAGAGCCAGAGAAAAACATGGAAGACGGTGGGGGGGGTCATTCCCTCCCACTGCTTGTAAAAGCAGTCTAGAGGCTAATTAGCTGCTAGGATTGCTTTTACATGAAAGCCGACCGCTGGCTGAAAAGAATGATACCAAGATGATACTTAAACCTGCAGGCATCATTCTGGTATAACCACTCAAAATCCAGCAACATACCAGTACGTTACTGGTCCTTGTTGGGCATATATTGTAAACTTTTTTTTCATGCAGCCTGTGGGCTGAACGAAAAAAAGATATTGATCAGTGGGTATGCCCACCATTAGAATACCTCCCTTCATCCACCCACTTCTAATGATGGGCATACATGCACCGTTTATATATGCCGAAGCATGGGGGCATCCTCCCGCAAAAGGCAGGAGCAAATCGCTCCTCCACCCACTGCTGCCCCCATGCTTCGGCATATATGCTGAAGTATGTAACTGTGGTGGTGAAATCACCTCAAACAGTGCTGGAGTCACAGCTTTATGTATCGTGGGAGCAAACGCTGTTGCTGTCAAGATAAATAAATCCGCGCTGCAGCTGAATGGCGTACCTGCTAAGCAAATGATGGTTAACAAAAAACAAAGTAACATTACAGTATAACATTAATACTTACCATACCTGCAAAGCAAATACAAAAAAAAAAAACATAGTAAAAAATAAAACATTTAACGCAACCTGTGCCTACCTAAAATATATATATGCCAAAGCATGGGGGCATCCTCCCACAAAAGGCAGGAGCAAATCGCTCCTCCACCCACTGCTGCCCCCACGCTTCAGCATATATGCTGAAGTATGTAACTGTGGTGGTGAAATCACCTCCGACAGCGCTGGAGTCACAGCTTTATGTATCGTGGGAGCAAACGCTGTTGCTGTCAAGATAAATAAATCCGCGCTGCAGCTGAATGGCGTACCTGAAAACAAAAAAATGGTTAAAACACAGTAAACTATAAAAAAATTACATACCTGAAAAGCAAACATGATAAAACATAACAATAAAACAGTGCAGAATGGAATACAGTAAAAAAGAGCAGAACAATAGAGAGAAAATAGAGAGAGAGAGAACAATAAAACAACAACTATTTTTATTATTTTTTTTTTTTGTGTATTTTTTTTTTTTACTTTTTTTTTTTTTTTTTTTTACACTTTTTTTTATAACTGTAACTTTTAAAACTGTAATGGTTCCAGGTTTGGGTCTCTCAAAATGCGATGGCATCTTGGGAGACCCTGTGAAAGTGTGTCCTAGTCTGTGCAGTGCTGTACCCTACGCTAAAACTCAACTAGTGTATGGTAGAGTTCAAAACATTCACCAATGCAAAGACCAGGATTGCCAGGACAGGAGGGACAATAATACCGGGTGTCACGCCTAAATCCGCGCTTTCTGCAGACATGACATTTTCTTTGGGGGGCTCCTTGGGTAGGGGTACTCTGGAGGACATAAGGAAAATGCCTCTCATGCAGCCGGCCTACTGCATTTGGTTGGGGAAGGTGAGGTGGATCACCGTCTGGAAACAGAAGGGCTCTGACGATCTCTTCCTGGAATTTAAGGAAGGATCCAGTCCGTCCTGAAGCTCTGTATAGCACATTGAGCGTTCAGCAAAGCCAATTGAAATAAATAAACAGACACTTTTTTGTACCAGCGTCTGGCCTTACGGGCAACTAGGTATGGCGCCAACAACTGGTCGTTGAGGTCCACCCCTCCCATATTTTGGTTATATTCATGGACACAGAGGGGTTTCTCCACAACACCAGTCGCCGTAGTAATTTGGACCGTCGTGTCTGCATGAAGGGAGGTATGAACGAAAACATTCTTATTGTCCCTCCACTTCATAGTGAGCAAATTATTACACTGCAAGCAGGCTCTCTCCCCCAGCCTAAGACGGGAATCTACAAGCCGCTGAGGAAAGCCCCGGCGATTAGGTCGCATGGTGCCACATGCTCCAATTTGATGATCAAAAAGGTGACCAAAAAGTGGCACGCTCGTGTAATAATTGTCCACGTACAAGTGGTACCCCTTTCCGAATAAGGGTGACACCAAGTCCCACACTATCTTGCCAGCGCTTCCTATGTAGTCAGGGCAGTTTGTCGGCTCTACGTGACTATCTTTGCCCTCGTAAACCATAAAACTACATGTATAGCCTGTGGCCCTGTCACAGAGCTTATACATCTTGACCTTGTATCTGGCACGCTTGCTGGGAAGGTACTGTTTGAATGACAAGTGGGCAGAAAATTTAATCAGGGACTCATCAACGCAGACAACTTGATGGGGAGTAAACAAGTCTGCAAAACGTTGGTTGAAGTGGTTTACGAGGGGCCGATCGTAGCTGATCGTATTCAGGGTCTCCACGAGGACGGCAGAGTTAATTGTAGTTGAAGCGCATGAACCGCAAAATCTGCTCATATCGTGCCCTGGCCATGGAAGCAGAGAACAAGGGCATATGGTGAATTGGGTCAGTGGACCAATATGACCGCAACTCACTCTTTTTGGTTATGCCCATGTTGAGGGAAAGGCCCAGAAAGATCTTAAATTTGGAGACCGTAATTGGTCTCCAATCTCTGGCAAGGGAGGACTGGGGATTAGTGGCGATGTGTTGATCAGTGTATAAATTGCTTTGGTCCACAATAGATCTATAGAGATCTTCGGTGAAAAACAGTGAATAAAAATCCAGTGGCGTAAAATCAGCTGTTTCCACCTGAATTCCGGGTTGGCCAGTGAATGGGGGCAATACGGGTGCTGCAGAAGTGGTGGGTACCCAATTCGGATTGGCGAATGCAGCAGGAAGGGCACTATGGGCACGACAGGCCTGTGTTCATCTTCTTGGTGGCAGCGGGACACTACTAGTGCTTTCCACCTCACCAGCTTGAACTGCACTTATGGGACTCGCCACGTCACCACGTGATACTGCAGTGCTGGATGTACGACCAGGGTGTACTAGGTCGCTGGTGCTTGCCAGTTCACCAGAAGGAATAGCGGCGTTAGTACTGCTCTGCTCCATACGAGGGACCTGCGGTTCTTGCACTTCAAGGACAGAAGAAGAAGTTCGGGGTCCGGTACGCCTGAGCCTAGCAGGGACCACAACTCCGTCGTCAGAGCTATCTGTCATGGAGCCACTGTCCTCTACAGGATCGTATTCTGAGCCTGAACTTGACAGATGAGTGACTTCCTCTTCACTATCTGTCATGCTCAGAAACCTGTAGGCCTCTTCACTAGTGTACCTTCGATTTGCCATTTTGGGCTCTAAATTTAGGGGTACACTAGTGAGACTCACAGGCAAAAAAGCTCCTGACTGTCAGCGACTGATTCAAAACGCTACCAAAAAACTGTTAGCGATCGCAGGGATCAGGCCTGACTCTGCGAATGCTGCAGTTATGTGTGCTTAGTGTTTTGTGACAGTTATCGATCGATACTGCACTTGGGTGGGCTGGGCTGGGCTGGGCCGAGGGGCAAAACGCAGGTGCTAGCAGGTATCTGGGCTGATCCCGCTAACACTGCGTTTTTTTTGGGGGACCCTAAACTGCTGGGGAGTATAGATCTCATCGGATCAGATATCGATCCGTTCAGATACTATAGCACTAAGGGAGGTGTATGCTGCGTGCGTGGGTGTTAGCGGTACTGGCGCTAACCTGACGCTGCCTGGGGTGACGCAGACCTTATCTGACCCTAAAAACGTAACTTATATCACCGCCGGGCAATTAGGGGGTTAACCTTTATAAGGTAATAAACGGCGGGTGCCCTAAAACTATAATAAACTATAATAAACTATATTAAACTATAATAAACAAACCAACTAACCAGCGTCACCCGTAACAATTATATGGTGATCACTGATGAAAGGGTTAACTAGGGGGCAATCAAGGGGTTAAAACCTTTAGTAGGTATATGGAGGTCCCTGTCGCTATAAAACACTGACGGCGAACCTATATACTTACCTCCCTAACTAGCGTCACCTGTGTCACTAATACAGCGATCAGAAAAACGATCGCTTAGTGACACTGGCGACGGGGGGTGATCACGGTGTTAAAACTTTATTAGGGGGGTTAGGGGGGTACCCTAGACCTAAAGGGGGGTACCCCAGACCTAAAGGGGGCTAACCTAACTGCCCTAACACTTATAACTGTCACAAACTGACACCAATGCAATAATCAGAAAAAAAAAAAACTGCTATTGGTGTCAGTGTGACAGGGGGTACAGGGGGGTGATCAGGGGGTGACTGGGGGGTGACAAGTGTGCCTGCGTGTTCTACTGTTAGTGTAGTGTTGGTGCAAACTTACTTGGATGTCTTCTCTCCTCCGCGCCGGAACGAAAAGACCGGCTCGAGGAGAGTGACATCACTTTCTCTGCTTCTGTTTACATTCACAGAAGCCGAGGAAGCCCGTCATTGGCCAGGAGCGATCGCGAGGGGGGAGCCACGAATGAGTGGCCTCCCCCTCACCTTTGATCAACCCTGACCTGAATCCGACCGACGCTGGCACCGGGGGGGTCCGATCGGCAGGCAAGGACGTACCTGTAAGCCCTTTTGCCTGCCCGTGCCATTCTGCCGACGTATATCGTCGTGCGGCGGTCGGCAACTGGATAATAAATGTTATCATATTACTATTGGTAAAATGGAGTAGCATGGTCGAACCCGGACGCTGGGTGCAGTATGTTCCCGTTAGGGCGCTCAGTACCTGGGGTTGAACCGAAAGTGCACACTCATATGAGAAAGTTTATACTCCAACGATGGGGAAACTTCATGTTCATCTTCTCTTCCATCTCTGAGGGATATTGCTAGTGTAGATACATTTCTGCTTACTGTTAAAAATACTTTATGTGAACTTACGGTACTTCAAACATAATATGTTAATGCTTTTACATATTGAATGACTTGAAATGTGATCATCTCCAACTTGGCTGTACACTTGGCTGTACACTGTACACCCCCCAAAGTACTTTTCTTACTTCTTTTTTTTTTTCTTTATACATTCTATACTATGATACTTGTTTGGTACTCTTGATGTGTTAAATATGAAAACTATCTTTTCATTAATAAAAACTATTGAAGTGAAAATGGTTTTGGAACAAACCAACATCTTTGGTGTATATTTTTTTTTTGCATTGTAAATTTCCTTTTTTTGGTTAAACAGGCATGTTTTAAAGCATAACATACACAACTCGGGAACTTACAAAGTTCAACTTTGATAAAGTGAAGGCAATATCAGACATTAGTATGTCCAAACTGTGTTGATATTGCCTTCATCAGATGGGGTGATGTCACCCCTGTAAAAGCCAAATTTTGAAGATGCACACAAATTGGGATTCAAACTGGGGATTTCCCTCCTGATCCCAAGCCTAATGTCAACATGTGCTAGCTCCCATCAGGGGGGATCAATGGATGTGTTTTGGGGGTGAAACCCCTTCCTCTCACCTAATTGAGTTGGGAGGAAGGAGTTGCACCCACAAAACACGTACATTGATATCCCGTGATGGCAGATAGCACATGTTGACACACTGTGTGCATCTTCAAAATTTGGCTTTTAAAATACTTTCCATTTTTTTTTTAATTAAAAAAAAACGAGAAAACGGTCCAATTTTTGTGTGTTTTATATTCTGCCTAAAACATCAATGATATTCTTCATTTTTTTTTAACATCATTGATGTTTTCCTTTATATTTTCTAAATCATGATTGCACCCCATTCTCTCCCCAATGAGGATCTGGGCACTTTTACTGATGAAATGAGATTCTTCTTCCACAACATCCACATCACCTAAAAGAATAAAACACACCATGTATTAGAAATATGCAGGCATAGATCGCTGTGGTCTCAGGCATTCACCTGTTGTGGTGACAATTTCACCCACTTCATAAACCTCTCCCTCCTCATCCTCTGCTTGTGGTGTGGGTATTTCCCCTTCTTTAAGAGGTGGGGGGTCCCTGGTGTCCTCAGATGTCTTTTCTCCCCTATGTGAATAAAAAATAGGTATACTTAGCACACAGATATTGGAAGGCAGAAATAGGAATATGAAACATTGCTTGGAAGTGTTGTACAATTGTCTGTTTTGGCAAAGTTCCAAGCTGAAGAACATTTTATTTCCTTTCTAAAGCTGGAATACTTCCCTTTTTTGTTAAAGTATCACACATGTAGACACCCCTAGTATCCACTGGAGCACCTGTGTGGGACACCTTAAAAAGTTTGTTCTGGTGTCCCACACTAGTGCTTCTGTGTCCAGATGTGTAAACAGCTGCTGAGTGTCCTCTCCTTACACTGAATCAAGTTTACATTTCATTGTAGTTACAAACCCATCTAGGCAGCAAACGTATTTTAATACAAATAGGCATGAACAAATGTAGTTAACCTGTATCTGCCAAAATACTTACTTTTTTGCAGCACTCTCTTGATTCTTCTGTACTGATCGTGCTCCCTCAATTTGAGGTCTGACCATCATTTCCTTCAATTGATCCTTGGATCGCAGTACCCCAAAATTTCTGTGCAGACTCTTCACAACTTTAGGCATAATCTTGGCCTTTCTCGCATTTGGGTTTGGGTAAGGTCCATACTTCCCATCATAGTAGGCCCTCTTCAAGATGTCCACCATCTCCACCATGTCTGCAAAGGACATATTTGAGGCCTTCAATCTCCTCCGGGACCGGGACGTTTGTGGCTCTGGCCTTTCATCATTGCTGCTCTCCTTTTCATGCCCCTGTTGTCTCTCCGCCATGTGCTCTAGTACTACGCCGAAAGAGAAGGGGCGGGGAATATACTAGAAAGAACTTCAGGGGCAGGCGAAGTTTCACGCATATAAAAAGAAACAAGTGCAGCGCTAAAATCCCAAACCACAACTAAAATTGTGAATGGATCAAAAAAAGAAAGAAAGAAAAATTTTGTTAGTACCAGTGACTAACAGGCAACTGTAAGTGATTGTGAGTCAACAAAATACAAAAACTGTGGGAAATATACAAATATCCGTGGTGAACTGTGATATGCTCCACAGAGGATAGTGAGTAAAACCACAAATATATCTGTGACTATGAAAAACCTGTGACTATTTGTGAATCAACATAATATAAACCAGTGGACTGTATACAAAAGTCTGTGATGCAATGTACTATGCTCTGCGACCAGAGTCCATAAATAAACATGAAAGGAGTCTTCTCAAAAGAGGGGGAGCTGGAACACAGGATGTTAACTGAAGACTGGAGTATAGGACAATCACAGGGAATACTTCATAGACATCTGACCGGCAGGCAGGGTTGTCGCAGGTGGGGATAAACGGCTCACTCACAAATTTTTCTTTCTTTCTTTGATCCATTCACAATTTTAGTTGTGGTTTGGGATTTTAGCGCTGCACTTGTTTCTTTATATTTGGTCTGACTTGGTTTGTTTGTGTGTCAGCTGCTATACATTACTTGACAAATAATTTTTGGGGATCAGCGCAGCATTCTCCCTTTATCACAAAGTTTCACACATGCACAGTGTATATAAAGCGTAACACGTGCACATTGTACGTACGATCTGTGAGCGGAGGACGAAGTAACGGAAGCGACGATCATTATAACGAAGGTAAAATTTTAAGTTGGTGCTTCAGTGGCCTATACTGCTTATACATTGAGGCCTATATTGGGTCAAGATTAGGAAAATTTCGTCTGACATTAGGTTTTGTCTTGTGTTGTGTCTTGCAGAGAAAATGGATCTATTCAATGATGGGGACTTAATCCCCATATTCATTGATATATACAGGGAGCTGCCCTGTCTGTGGCAGGCCCTAATTGGTGGCATGAGGAGCACTTATAATAGGGAGCGCAAAAAGGTCCAGGATTCCCAGAGATCAGGACCTGCAGCAGATGACATTTATGTACCCAGGCTGTGGTACCATGACAGACTGCATTTTCTGCCAGGCCAGACTGAACCCAGGCCAGCACTCTCCAGTCTTCCTTCAAGGCTTCCTTCCCCCCAGCTAAGGCTTACGAGGACCAACCTGGGCCTTCCAGGTAGCAACATGTGGAGGAGCCCTGCTTAAGTCAGGTATAGCATTCTTCAAAATTTTTCTGTTTGTCAAATGAATGATGTTAAACATATGTTAGTTTTGATAACTAATTTCTGATTTCACAAAGTGTTTTACATATCAATAGACAGTAGTGGCCACAAATGATTGGGACAAGAATGAAAAAAAGCTGGCGTCAGAATGATGATCTTTTCTATTTATTAACATTCAATTTGCAACAGTTATGAGCTGAAAATTGTGTGTGATTGATGAACCAAAAACTAAAACTATGTCCCTTTTTCATACACAGGAAAGCCTCAGCCAGGCCATGGAAAGTGGCATCCCGAAGGTGGCCGGGCTCAGTAGCCTCCACAAATCCCTGGTCCCTCCCCTCGGCCTTCCACAAAAAAGTGCCAGGAAGAGGAGTAACCTGAAGGAGGCAGCAATTGGCCTATTTCTGAAGGCTACTGCGGCCCTCAGAAACCCCCCCAGTCTTCAAGAGGACTATGCCTACATGACAGCCTGCAAAATGCTGGAAATGGAGGAGGGCCAACGCCTCTTATGTGAGGAAGTTATGTTACAAGCCCTAAATAAGGGGTTGAGGGGCGAACTCACAAGCCAGAGCCACGTTTGTGAGTTGAACAATAGTCGTCCTCCTCCTCTTCCAGGTCCTCCCCCTCCTCCTCCACCTCCTGCCACCATTCCAACACCAGAGTCACAGCCTGGAAGGAAGCGTCTAAGGAAGACAAGAGAATGATGGCCTGGGTTCAGTCTGGTCTGGCAAAAGCCGCAGGCTGTTGTATGACCACAGCCTGGGGACAGATATGTCATCTGCTGCTGTTCCTGATCTCTTGTAGTCCTGGACCGGATTGTGCTCACTATTATAAGGACTCCTCAGGCCACCAATTTTGACTGTAAAATAATTGATGTGTGCCCTGGGGTACAAAGGCTTCGCAAATTTCACCAGTTTCTCCAGTGTTGCCTTCCTTTTTATTTTGTCATGATCCAGAATAAATGGCTATTTCTTTTTCACAAATACTTGGCTATGTGTTTTAGTTCAAAAAGGACAGTTTGTTTGTAAGTAGGCAGGTACATTTCAAAAATACAAGAGAATGCGCTGCATTAAACTATTTAAAAAATTGCAGCGTGACGAATGTGCTATCTCCATTATGAACGGTAGTTTTACCAGACCGAGCGCTTCTGTCTCGTAATTTATTCTGAGCATGCGTGGCACTTTGTGTGTTTGAATTGTGTACACACGATCGGAATTTACGCAAACTAATTTTGTTGTTGGAGAATTTGAGAACCAGATCTCAAATTTTGTGCAATAAGAAATTCCGATGGAAACTGTCCAATGGAGCCTACACATGGTCGGAATTTCCGACAAAAGGCTCTCATCAAACATTTTCCGTTGGAAAATCCGACCATGTGTACGGGGCATAAGAGTGCCCTGTATTTGGCTCCATCCATCTTCCCATCAACTCTGACCAGCTTCCCTGTCCCTGCTGAAGAAAAGCATCCCCACAACCTGATGCTGCCAGCACTATGTTTCACGGTGGGGATGGTGTGTTCAGGGTGATGTGCAGTGTTAGTTTTCCGCCACACATAGCGTTTTGCTTTTAGGGCAAAAAGTTTAATTTTGGTCTCATCTGACCAGAGCACCTTCTTCCACATGTTTGCTGTGTTCCCCAGATGGCTTCTGGCAAACTGCAAACAGAACTTCTTATGCCTTTCTTTCAACAATGGCTTTCGTCTTGTCACTCTTCCATAAAGGCCAGATTTGTGGAGTGCACGAGTAGTAGTTGTCCTGTGCTTCTCCCACCTGAGCTGTGGATCTCTACAGCTCCTCCAGAGTTACCATGGGTCTTTTGGCTGCTTCTCCAATTAATGCTCTTCTTGCCCGGGCTGTCAGTTTAGGTAGACGGCCAAGTCTTACTCTTTCTATTTTCAGATGATGGATTGAACAGTGCTCATTAAGATTTTCAAAGTTTGAGATATGTTTTTATAACCTAACCCTGCTTTAAACTTCTCCACAACCTTATCCCTGACCTGTCTGGTGTGTTTCTTGGCCTTTATGACACCATTTGTTCACTAAGGTTCTCTAACAAACCTCTGAGGGCTTCACAGAACAGCTGTATTCATACTGAGATTAAATTACACACAGGTGGACTCTATTCACTAATTAGGTGACTTCTGAAGGCAATTGGTTCCACTAGATTTTAGTTAGGGGCATCAGAGTAAAGGGAGCTGAATACAAATGTTGGCTACCATTTTCAGATATTTATTTATTTATTTTTGTATAAACAGTTTATTGAATTTTCACAGGGATACAGAAAAAAAGGGGTAAAATGTAATTTACAAAGTCACAAGCACATGCAATAACAGTGGAGCTCAGAACAGGAAAACGCAGAAGGTGAGCAAGACAAAAGAAAAAATTAAATCGAATGAACCATTTCTAAACAGTAATAATACATTCCTCTGTGTGGTGGGGGAGGTCACATACATCCCTCATGGGCCTTGGCCAGTCAATCTGAGTGGGCAGGGGGGAAAAGAGGGAGAGGGGAAGGGGAGAGATAAAAAAGAGGGGGTGGGGAAGGATGGTTGGGTGGATGGAGTGGGTTGAGAAAAAGGACAGGAGCAGGTAAGGGAGAGGGGGTGAGGACATCACCAACTGCCCTCTCAATTTTCTAGAAGTTAAATCAGTAAGAAATGTCACACCATCAGTGTAACACAGGGGTAACCTTCCGAGTCAATGATTAAATAGTCCTCTGGTAAGTCACGTTGCACCACGTGTAAGCTCCTTGAATAGTCGAGAGCTTTTAAAGGCCATCCATGGTTCCCATGTGGCAGTGAATTTCAAGATCTTGTGTAAAGTGATGTTGATCAGCTCTTTCATCTCCATCACATGGTTGATTCACTGAAACCATTTTGTCACTGAAGGTAGGGATGTCAACTGCCAGTGATTGCAATCGATTTGAAGTAGCGTTTTTTAGAGATTTTAAACAGGTGTAGTAGATATTGCGCTGGAGAGAACTCCAGCGGTAGAGAAGATAACTTTGTTATTACATCATGTACCTTATGCCAAAATGGCTGGAGTGTCTGGCAGCTCCACCAAATGTGGAGGAATGTGCTCGCCTCCCTTCCACAGCGCCAGCACCGATTAGAAACTGAGGGGGGAAATTTGTGAATCAGGTCGGGGTTTCTATACCAGTGCGTTTGCAATTTATAGCCATTTTCTTGCACTGAGACATTCAAGGACCCCTTGTGGATATAGAGATTTATACGGTCCCAGTCATCCTCGTCTATCTCTGTTCCCAAAGCAGATTCCAAGTAAGTGTGATCTGAGTGTAGAAATGCAAAGGGGTTTCCGAACAGGGAGGCATAGATAGTCGATATGACATGGCTCTGGGGAGACATGCGGGAGCAAAGTGATTCCAGTGTCGTAGTGGACTTGGTGAAACTCTCTCTATGGGATGGGGCATTGAGGAAGCATTTAAGTTGCACATAGGATCAAAATGGAAAGGCACCCGTGTTTGAAATCTCTGCAAGTTCTGTTTGCCGCATGAAGCGGTCTCTGCGGAAAAAATGTTTGGCCAGCATCTCCTCAAACGGCCATTCTAACTTGACGAAAGCCCGGAGGAAAATCCGGGTTGCCCCTAACTGGTGTGATGGAGCATAATTTGGCTGAAACCGAATGTATAGCACAGGCTCAAAAGCGGGAAGAGTGGCACTAATAAGTGGATGGGTCAAAGCATTTAGAGACACATGGTCCCTGGCCAGCCACAGGACATAGCGTAAGTGAAAATTTAAGATCAGGTTTTCAAGGGTCACCCACCCTTTGCATCGGGCTTGTAAATTCCAGTCAGCGATCCGTGCAAGATGAACTGCCCAATAATAGTGCTGAAGGTCAATACCTCCACTTGCTTTTGGCAGGACCAACTTCGTCCAGCGAATCTGAACAGGTTTGTTGCACCAAAGGAATGTACAACAGATAGACTTGCATAGCGCAAAGAATGCAGGTGGTAGACGGATCGGTAATGTTTGGATTTTATACAGCAAACATGGGAAGATTGTCACCTTAATGATAGGCAAGCGCCCAAACCAAGAGATAGTGGACCTATCCCATCTCTGGAGAGCCTGACGTACAGTTTGCAGCTCAGCCAGAAAGTTTCTACTGTATAGCTTCGATAGAGTAGCAGGGAGCTGGATACCTAGGTACGTAATGGCATCAGCTTTTCACTTAAAGGGAAAATGCTGCTGGCATTGCTTTGCCAGATCTAAGGTTAAGGATACATTTAAAGAAAAAGATTTAAAGTAATTAATTTTCAGATTGGACAGGATTTTGAAGCGTTCAAGAACTTGCAGGAGGTTGGGTAAAGACGTTAATGGCGAGGAAAGGAAAAGTAGAACATCGTACGCAAAAGCCGCAATCTTGAATTCACAATCTCACACATGTATGCCCCTAATATCCGTATTAGCTTGGATGCACCGAAGAAGGGGTTCAAGCGTAAAGATATAATGCAAAGGGGAAAGAGGGTAACCTTGTCTGGTTCGGTTATGGATGGAGAAGGCATCCGACAAGCGTCCATTGACCTTGACCTTTGCGCTAAGGTTAGCATACAGGGACATAATCAAGGGTCGTATACATGACCTGAGGCCTAAAAAGCCCAGAACTGTGTTCATATAGTCCCCTGCCACTCTGTTGAATGCCTTCTCCGCATCCTTTGCCAGAAAGAAGCCAATGGTGTTGATTTAGAGCTTTAATAGTGTTGTTACTGGCCTCTCTACCAGGGACAAACCCCACTTGGTCTAAACCAACCCAGGCAGGTACATGAAAGGATAGACGGGTTGCTAGAACTTTGGCAAAGAGCTTAACATCCACGTTAAGAAGCAAGATCAGACGCTAGCTAGCAACATTCGTGGGATCCTTCCCATCTTTGGGGATCACAGAAATATAATCTTCTAGCAACCGCTCTAATCCGCAGGGATTATTGGAGAGCAAGTTGAATGCCTTAAGGAATTTTGGTGCTAATAGGTCAGAGAAGCTCTTATAATATTGAGCCGTGAAGCCATTAGGGCCTGGGCTCTTGCCCGGCTTTGTGGCTTTCAGTGCCTCCAGAAATTCCTCGGATGACAATGAGGCCTCTAGGGCCTGGTAGTCAGTGACTGATAAGGCTGAGGGGCTATATGAGCTCAGAAATTCTCATATCAGAGAAGCCCACGTGGAAGGCAAGATGGGGTCTGAGTTCCCAGCTTAGAGATTGTATAAGTTGTTATAGAAGCATTGGAACTGGCGAGCAATAGCTTCATTCTTAGGGTCTGGTCTGAGGCGTCTACAACATGAAGGATCGTGGAATTAAATTTATGTTGCTGAGTAGCCCTAGCAAGTAGTCTGCCTGGTTTGTTCCCCTGCTAGTTCTTCTGCTAACTGCGAGCGCAGTTCCTGTAATTCCTGTGACGTCTTAATCGCTAACGAACGTTTATGTTGCACTTCCAAGGAGCAAATCTTTGTGGAGAGTGAAAGGATCAATGCTTGATGTTCCCTTTTCCTCCGTGTTGAGATGGATAGTAACTGGCCTCTGATGACACACTTGTGGGCCTCCCATTGTGTCATGGTGGAGACATCAGGGGTATCGTTACGGAGGAAAAAATTCCTAGGCTCCTGTCTAAGGATAGCAGAATCTCCAGGGTCCGCGAAAAGAGACGCGTTCAACCTCCAGACCTTGGTGAAGGTGACAGTAACTGGAAATACCAAGGCGAGTGTGATAGGGTGGTGAGCCAATAAAACCATGCTCTCGATAGAAGCTCCATCGAGATAGGACAGGTCCGATTGGGAGATAAAGAGGTAATCTATCCTCACATACCGATTGTGAGGTGGGGAATGTATAGTCCCTGTCTCGGGGATAGAGGGTTCTCCAAGTGTCATGTAAGATAAGGGAGGCTAACTGGAGTTCATTTGGCGGAGGGCAGAAAAGGGAAGGGAGAAGGTCCCGGTAGAGTTGCCTAATAGAGGGTCCAAGGGGTCATTAAAATCTCCTCCCAATATAAAGAGCCCCGACTGGAAAAGTGTGAGTTTCATTATTACCTTTCGTAAAAAGGCAACCTATTTTAAATTGGGGCAGTACATGTTAGCTAGTGTAATTGGTTTGTTGTTCCACGTGCCCTTCAGGAACAGAAATCTCCCCACTGGGTCAAGTATCTGATCAGTGATGTTGAGATAGAAGGTCTTGGAAAGCAGGATTGAGACACCTTTGGATTTGGAATCAGGACATGTGGCATGGAATGCTGTGGGAAAGTGGTCGTTATGAAAACGAGGGACTGATCCAGATTTACAGTGCGTTTCTTGGACGAAAAGGACCTGTGCCCTTTGTCTATGTGCTTCTGCAAGGATACTGCTGCATTTTTCTGGGACATTTAGTCCTTTAGCATTAAGCGAATAAACTTTAAGAGAAAGAGAAAGAGGAGCTGAGCATGATGAGTTGTGTGCTATGGTCAGCTCTATAGAATCTGCAATCTAGGTCTGTATATGGACAACCAGATTACTCCATGACTGGAGAGGACAGGCGGGGGAGTGAAAGATGAGGGAGGAAAAGTAAAATTAAAAAAAAAAAAGGGGGGGGATTTAAGTTCGGGGCCGAGGAATTAATCTGGGTCTCTGCTATGAGGAGAGAGGAAAACTAGCTGTGGAAGGTTCACACAAATCAACTACTGGAGGTGTGAGCAGACCTGCTGACCCACCTAAGTGGAAAGGAAAAGGGCCCCGTAGGGGCAGGGGTGCCGGATATGTTCAAATGGGAGCTTGCCACTCTGAGGTGGTAGAGAGGTCTAACAGTAGGAAAACACTTAACACTGATCAACTAAGGCATGCAAACATTCAAACATAAATTTTGAGGGAAGGCTTCAACATTCTGGAATAAAGAAGTAGCAGAGAGAAGCCACCTCCTGGAAGAGGAGGCTCCAATCTTGATTACCCCCTTGTGCTCTAATGCAACAAAAGGGAGATTCCTGAAAAGCAGACCAAACTACCTGGGTTGCCTGGGAGCCTGCTCCTTGGAGCATGTCAGATAATCGGGGTCTAAAGGTCAAAGGGCCTATGGTGTCATAGGAGCACGTCCCCAGCAACCCAGAACAGTACACACAGATATATCAAACAGTAGTGCAAACTACAGCACCATAAAGGTTAACCATATGCATCTGAAAAGCTATAAGCTCAGTTTCCTCCTTTGGATGCTGTGATCAAGGAGAAGCAGACAAAGATGGATGGGCCCATGGGTCCAGTGTATCGGCCTCTAGGTCAAGCAACAGGGCTCACTCATTAACGGCCCCAACCCTCCAAATTGGAGAGTGGTGCTCTAAAGCTAGTGACGCCGAAGCTTAGGGTCACCTATCATAAGGGGAGGACTGACCTCCGTCCGTAAGAGAAGCCCTGGTGCTCGACCTAGGACCCCTATGAGGCACTGCAAGTCTGCAAAGGAAACCTGCTGACCCATTCAGGTGTCATGGAACTGCTAATTTCCTGAAGAGTCTCTGACCCATATATAAGGGCCATCGGGCGTGTACCCTAGCATAATACTCATTATAACATCATTTCTAGTATCATATAATTTCAGCATAAACATTGTCACCATGTTGAGGATACTTATCGGCCATATTCCATAGGAAAAGCATAGTTCGTGGGGATGGGGATTGTTCATGAACTTGCAGTGGAAGGGCAGCCTAGAAAGAAAAAAAAATCCTTATATTCATTAAAGGCACCATTATGTTCGGGGCATTCCTTAAGGCCTTAGGGATTAGAATGGTGTAGCAGTTGGCACACTGTCAGGAAAGTAAAGGCTACCAGATGACAAAAATGCCATTATCTCATAGAAGCCTAAAGATGCCGGGCCTGTACAAGGAGAAAATGCCAGTAGCAGGCACATATATGCGCCTTTTATTAGCAAATGATACACCTACACAGTCAGGCACATGAGCAACAGCATTTGTAGGTTGGCGTCCCTTCACCCAGGGAGAGCAGCACAATAGGGGGGCCTCGGTGATCCGGATCCAGAGTCTCACAATAGCTCTGGGTACAAGGTGGCAACAGGTGGAAATGAAAAAGCTGTCAACAGGTGAACATAAGGCCAAGTGAGAGGGTACTGTATGAAACATCCGGAACTGGATTTAGCGATCTGTCTTCAGACAAGTAGATGATGGCGAGGATCTGGGACCCTGGTCAGTGATCATAGCATCTGGGCCTCTCTGTGATGAATCGGAAGAAGACCTGCAACGTCTCTGCCTATGGAGCCGGGATCGCGGAGTCATCTCTTGCTGAGTGGGGATCCATGGTTCTGGTTGTAGGAATGATCTAAACCATTCTGGAATAGATACTACAGGGATGCCCAAGGTGTCACAGAAAGCTTGGAGCTCCGTTGGCATGCGCAGGGGGACCGTGTGATTGCCTGCCATTGCCATCAGGCAGAAGGAGAATTTCCAGTGGTATATGATGTGCCTGTCCCTTAAGACATTGAGAAGGGGGACAATGCAGAACAATGCTCTTCTGTGTTGCAGTGTGATAGCCAAAAAGTCCTGAAAGGTCTGAATGGGGTGGCCATCATGTTGTAACTGCCGCTGGTTGCATGCATTGCACAAATGCGCAAAATATCCTCCTGCTGAATGATGCTGACAAGGCAGCATGCTGTATACCTAGGTGGGTCAGGGCCTCTAGATCTTAGCGCCCTCTGACAGCGCTCCATTTCTATGGGAGCATCTGGTGGTCTGCCCAGCAAGATGTTGCAAAGTGCCCATACTACCTGCTGTAGCTGAGGTCCTTCCACTGATTCCGGGATCCCCTGAATCTTAGATTGCACCTCCGACCCCTGTTGTCAAGGTCTTCAATGTGACAATACATGTCGATCAGGTGTTGGGCATGGACGCTGGTCTTGCTCTATAGCGGCCCCATGTGTCATTGCCACCAATTCCACGTGTTCAAGGCAGGAGACCACAGGTTTGAGGTCCGTTTTAAGGTCCGAGATCGCCGCTGTAAGCGTGTTTTTAATGTCCATTGCTACCAGTTGAAGGTCAGCTAGGCTGAGGAGCGGTGAAGGCTGGGGACTATGAGCGGCGGCGCTCAGGTGTCCCGCGGAATCCAGTGTGCTGGCGTGACTTGCAGCAGCGCCATCTGAGGCCTGGAATATCACCGGAATAGTGTGGCTGAGCTGCATTGTCGGGTCTGCCTGCGAACGGGTGGTTGAGGAGCTTCTCCCAGCCATCCCCCTTCTCTGTTAGTGAAGCCAGTCCGCTTATAATATCCTAATTTGCAGCCTTAGCAGTCAGAGCACACAAGCTAAGCTGCCATCACAGTCCTGTGCTAGGCCACGCCCCATCAAATATTTATTTGTAAAAAAAAAATTGAAAACAATTTATCATTTTCCTTCCACTTCACAATTATGTGCCACTTTGTGTTGGTCTATCGCATAAAATCACAATAAAATACATTTACATTTTTGGTTATAACATGACTGTCAGAGAAGCTCCCGAAATAGAGCCAGTACTGGGCGCCCTAGAGTGCGCCGATGAGCGCTGGTGCGCGGCGGCACGCATGGGCGCGCGCCTGTGCGCACCATTGTGTGGGCTTGCGCTAGTGCGCGTCGGCGCGTGTGCGCCGTTTGGCGCCAACCATCCTATTTAAACTGCTGGAGCACTTTGCTCGGTGCTGTCCGATCTGCAGCTCCCAGTACCTGTGCTTCCTGTTTACCTGTCTGAACGTTTGATCTCCTTGATACCCGGCTTGTCTATTGGATTACGCTCTGCTATCTGCCTGCACCTGACCCCGGCCTGCCTTTGACCTTGAATCTGCCTGCTCCCATGTATCACGCTGCCGCCTGTTGCCAACCCTGCCTGTGACCTGGACTCTGAACCCGCCTGCTCCTCTGTACCGTGCTGACCGCCTGCTGACAACTCTGCCTGTGACCGGACCTGCCTATCCTGCTCCTGCTCTGCATCTGCTGCCTGTGCTCCAGCTCACCAGGGACTTCCAGCCTGCTTGCACCAGGATCCTGGGCCTTATTTCTGCAAGCCATCCGCCAGGCTCTCATTCCACTCTCTGTTCCCGTGTCCTCTGTTTATACTATCAGGGGCCGGGAACCAGATACGTAAGGGAGACCTTCCCCTGCTGTATCGGGCTTGTCAGTCAGGTACGTGAAAGTCTGACAATGACAAAATGTGGACAATTTTAAGGGGTGTGAATACTTTTTCAAGGCACTGTAAGTGACCTCCTTATCCCACTCCTTCTCTAACTTTTTAGCTCATCTCTTCATCTACAATTTTAAAAAATTCTGAATTTCCCCATAGACTCTGTCCTAAGGAGTATCATGATCATGGAGAGAGCCCCATCCAAATCCACCACACTTTCCTCCTTATCTGTCTCCTTTCAGGCTGACTCAGTCTCCAACTTCCTTGCATCTGCTGCTACACTACCTCTACCATCTATTTGCATTTCATTCCACAAATTGCAAAGCAAATTCCACATTGTAGTCACATCCCACAATCTCACTGCCCACTGCTGAGGCTCCTGGCACCATTTTGAGTACTCTGTGTGTTCTGTCAGCCACAGCGGCCTCCTATAAGTAAACAAATGGCCACCACCAGGAGAAATAGTGCCACCATTGGAACCTCCAACCTTAACTGGTTTCACCTTGATGCTGGCGCTCAGCCCCCCAATAGCACTGTTCAACAATGTGTAGTATAGCAATAAATATTGTTTCCTGCAAACATTTTGTCAGATCTCTCTAATACATGTCTCCACACTGACAAAATAATGTAGGGATCCTGCATTTTTTTTTAGGGAGAGAGCTGTCATTATTCGCTCTTCTAAGCCATCTGACCATAGTTCAAAGGCCAGGAATTACATTATTAGTAAATGATTGCTACAGCAAATGACTGCATTAGTTCACCCTTTTCCAGAACTTACCTGAGAACTCAAGGTTGACCCAAACCCAAAGTTTATCTCAGCCAATGAGGAAATATCTCTCTCTGTAGTGAAAACCCTCCTTAGGTACCATATACACGTTAATTACAATATACTGTAGTTAAAGTGATATTAAAGTCATGTTTTACTTACCTGCTCTGTGCAGTGGTTTTGCACAGAGCAGCCCTGATCCTCCTCTTCCTTGTCACTCACCGGTGCTCCTGGCCCCTCCCTTCTGTCGAGTGCTCTCACAGCAAACAGCTGTTCCATTCAGACATGAAGCCATGTCCTGGCCCCGCCCCACTCTCTCTCCTCATTGGCTCACTGACTTTGATTGACAGCAGCAGGAGCCAGTGGTGCACCGCTGCTGTCTCAGCCAATGAGGAGGGACAGTCTCGGACAGCTGAGTCTCTCATGAAAAATTAATGGATTTGGATGGGGCTCCGGTAAGTATTAAGGGGGCTGAGTGGGACTGCTGCACACAGAAGGTTTTTTATCTCAATGCATAGAATGCATTAAGATAAAAAAAACTTCTGCCTTTAGAACCACTTTAATGTTATATATGTGTGAAATAGCCACATAATGCAGCCACATTATGAATAAAAAAAATCTCAAACAGCACTATAGAAAGTTTTATACTGTATATTGAAATCTAAGACCTTTACATCACTGGATAAGATAAAGATGAAGGTCACAGACAGAACAAAAGAGGTGTACGGAGGAGTATTTAACAGCAACTTAGAGGCTAAAAGCGCTATACATCACAGACATAAAAATATCAGGTACAGCCATAATGCTGCTGACCAAAATTAGGGAAAAAATGAAGTCAAGCTATTAAACGCATAAAAATTCAAGAAGTCTATTTCCATTTTACCTGCTATTAGTTCTTTGGGAAATAAATTGGATTTCAAATAAAAGGAAAAAAGCCCCAAAACTAGTGTGCTTTCAAGATGTAAAATTGTCAATAACAATAAAACATATTAACAATTTTTACAGGTATCTATTGGTTTGCGGCTGTGATCCACTTAACGGGAGAGATAAAAGGAGTTTCCATGAAGTATAACATATTTTGTGTAAATTGTGTGCAGTGTGCACATAATGACAGGTGCCTTGCTATATTACTTAGGTTACATTGCTACGATTGTAAGGACATCAGACCTGCAGGAGTAAAATTAGTCATGTATGTAAATTATAATCACTTTAAGATAGTTGTATGTGCTCATTTAGGCATTTTAATAGCATGCAATGTTATCCTCTCAACAGGACTAATAAGCATTAGCTGTAATGAGGTCAGACAGTCAGTTTGGCATTATCATAGGATTTAATTGGGACACTGGTCTCTGCTGAAGAGAAAATTAATAACTTTTGTCAATGTTCTGCTGAGATGTTCTGTCTTATTGAACTATGAGGGTCAATTAGAAAGCATTATGTAATAAAGTCTTCAACAGCAGACCTCTAACTGAGTTATACTATTGTCATTATTCTAGGGCTATAGCATTTAAAAATAGAAAGCCAGGAATATTATCATGATTAGTAATTGCAGTATGTTTGCAAACACTATGTAGCAAGATGGAAATGTTTAAGTGGCAGTGACTGTGAAATGTGCCATAGGAGTTAAATGTGGAGTAATAGCTCATCTATTTAGATAAAGAGAGTTTCTGCAATGGCTCTGCAAGTCTTATTTCAAAAAAAGGGAATGGACTTAAAGGGTAACTCCTCTTTTGTAGGAAATAAAAATAGCAATAAAAAAATTATGAAGCATATACAATTGTTACATATGCCATGTTGTAATTGAATGGTATTAAACTACAGTGCTGTCATTTTCTGTAAAATGCAATGTAATATGACAACCTGGAGTCCTTCTGTACACAGTTGGTGTACAGATCTTCCTCTGAAATATAATTTCCTGCTGGTGTGATTGGTTCACTGATTTTCCCAGAGGTCTGCACTAAGATACAAGTCAGAATTTAGGCATCCTCTGTAACAAAAATCTAATTTTTGGAGAGATGGTCCCAAAGGATTAACCACTTCTAATGGTATACAGACCCTGAACCTTTTTTCATTAGAATACTGCAAGTGCATCAACTAGTTAGTAATGAGAAAGTCACTCCCATTCAGATTCACTTTGCACATTGACATAACTAAACCGCTTTTTCTTCAGAACAGAAACATGTAGAAATCTGCAACAAAGCGTGTTAAAATCCTAGCAATGTACACTGATCACTCAAAGAGGATTTTTTTTCTCAACAAAAGTAGAGTTACTCTTTAAATCAGAATTCCCCAAAGCTTATGAAGGAGCAACATAGTGGGTTTTTTTGTGCAAACTTGGAAAGTGACACCGTACATTTCATTGTCAAATCAGTCTGCCTGATTTTTTGTTATTTTATAATATAAAACTTACTCTTGGCAAAGCTATTTTGAATTTCTGTCTGTACTACAAGCAACATTCAGCTGTACTGTAAAGTCAGAGGTTCAAATTACTGTGCCAAAGCCACTGATTTTCTTCTGTCCCCTTACCTCTATACCGACATCTTTTTCACATGTAATTGAGGCATTATAAGATCTGTATTAGTATTCCTCCCACTTAGTGTATGTAAACAAAAGTATTACATACTCAAATATTGAAAATGTCAAAAGTAATTTTCAACATTATTAAAGTTGTTGTAATCCTCTAACAGGAAATACGAACAAAGCATATCCCTTTATAGTGTGTACTTGTCTCAGTCCAGTGCTTGTCATTTTTCTCTGCTGTCTTGTTACTCTCTTACCAGTATGAATCACTTCTGACAAGTTTTCTTGATACCAAAAGAAAAAAAGGGAAGTGAGCTCCAGATCTGAGATTGCCAGCCTCAGCTCTGTTCCTGTGTTCTGTGTGAAGGGGGGTGTGTCCCTTCCCTTTAATCAGCTCTCAGAGCTCTCCTCACTGAGCTCTGCAAAGTGTAATTTCAGCTCTCTGCGCCTTGGTTTATGAAAGATTAGACAAGCTTTATAAATTATGGACTTTGAACAGCTGTAGAGAAGAGAAGACTGCAGATAAACATTTTGCTACATTTTGCACATTTTGTTAAATGAATATGTGGTGATCCTGCCATGGAGTTCCTTGTATAGGCATCATTTCTTGTCATAGGGTGACAATGCTCTGTCGCTTTCTCTTTTTTTTTTTTGCACTGTTACCATTCCTATCTGCATTTAGACTATACACAGCTCTGCTGAAGCATATTTCACAGACACTTTCGTTGCAGCCAGGAGACCTGCCACAAGAAATGACATACAGCAGTTTCTGATGTGTCTGCAAGTAGGCATGAAGTAGGGGCTGTAAGATTAGCATTGCTGAGGTTCAACAAAGGATGAAAACAAGTTAAAACAGTATTTTATTGAAATGGAAATTGCTTATGATACCCAATAGGGTTGATTTACTAAAACTGGACAGTGAAAAATCTGCATGGTAGCCAATCAGCTTCTAACTTCAGCTTGTTCAATTAAGCTTTGACAAAAAAAAGCTGGAAGCTGATTGTTTTCCATGCAGAGCTGCACCAGTTGCTCTCTCCAGTTTTAGTAAATCAACTCCAATGTCCTCTTCAGAAGATTGAACCTCACTTTTTGTCCCAATGACAAATGTTTTTTGAAAATTTGGGGTTTTTTGTGAAACAAGGATTGGTGATAAAGCATCAGTGGAAAGGAGAAATGCTTTTCCCATATTAACTCTTACAGGAGAGAATTTCCCTTCCTAGGGGTAGATTTCATCTCACTTCCTGTTGTCTCCTTCCATTTGCAAGTAGGAGTCGTTTGTAAGTTGGATGTTTTAAAGTAGGGGCCTGCCCTATATACTCATCAGAAATTTGGTCCTTAGGCGTTGTTGTGGCCACAACACTGTAAGCCCTCACAGGGCCCTGCTGTGAAATATTAGATCAAGAATTGTAATTACATGCCCCTGTTGAACAGGGACAGAAAAATTGGGCCTTTGGTGGTGGTGGTGCTGGTGCCACAACACTGTAAGTCCTCACTCGCTCTTGGTGGGCGCAGAAACGGGCCCTGCTGTGAAATATTAGATCAAGAATTGTAATTACATGCCCCTGTTTAACAGGGGCTGAAAAATTGGGCCTTTGGTGGTGGTGGTGCTGGTGCCACAACACTGTAAGTCCTCACTCGCTCTTGGTGGGCGCATAAATGGGCCCTGCTGTGAATTATTAGAATAAGAATTGTAATTACATGCCCCTGTTGAACAGGGGCTGAAAAATTGGGCCTTAGGCACTGGTGCTGGTGTCACAACACTGCAACCCCTCACAGATACTCTAGTTGGAACGCAGGAACAAGCCCTGCTGCAAAGTATTGCATCAAAAATTGTAATTACACGCCCCTGTTAAACAGGGGCTGAAAAATTAGGCCTTAGGCACTGGTGCTGGTGCCACAACACTGCAACCCCTAGCAGATACTCTAGTTGGAACGCAGGAACGAGCCTCGATGCAAAGTATTGCATCAAAAATTGTAATTACACGCCCCTGTTAAACAGGGGCTGAAAAATTGGGCCTTAGGCACTGGTGGTCGCGCCCAGAACCAAAAATGTTCTTACAAGCTATCAGCGTGATCATTGAGGAGGAAGAGGATAATTACTCAGGATAGTCACTCAGCATCAGCATAGGCAGTCTTTGAAGGGATCTGAGATTTCAAAAAAAATTATTCGGTTACATCAGCATCAGGTGCTTGGTAGCTGGTGGTGATCCAAGACTGATTCATTTTTATGAAGGTCAGTTGATCGACCGAGTCGGTGGACAGACGCACCCTGTGATCAGTTACAAAGTCTCCAGCAGCACTGAATGTGCGTTCCGAAAGAACGCTGGATGCAGGTCAGGCCAGTAGCTCAATTGCATACTGTGCAAGCTCTGGCCAGTGATCCATCCTCAAGACCCAGTAACCCAGAGGATTTTCAGTGGGAAAGGTGTCCAAGTCAGATCTTGCCCCTAGGTATTCCTGCACCATGTAAAACAGACGCTGGTGATGGTTGCTGGAACCGATCACACCTTGGGGCTGCGGACCAAAAAATTGTCTGAACGCATCGGTCAGATGGCCACCTTCTCCACCACTCTTTCTTTGACTGACCGAAGCCTCAGCAACACGTTGTCCAGAAACAGAAGTTTGTAACCTCCCAGTCTCTGGGAACAGGTTGCACAGACCTTTCTGCAAGGCCTCCCGAAGATGTTTCATCCTCTGCTCCCTCTGCGATGGCAAGATAAGGTCCGCAACCTTACACTTGTAACGTGGATCAAGGAGGGTTGCCAGCCAGTATTGGTCCTTCTCCTTGATACCACGAATACGAGGATCCTTACGCAGGCTTTGCAGGATCAGGGAGGCCATGCAGCGTAGGTTTGCTGAGGCATTCGGTCCGGAGTCCTCTGGGTCACTAAGGATGACGTGGTCCGCAGCCACCTCCTCCCAGCCACATACAAGTCCATGTGTTTCCTGGGACTGATCCCTTAAAAACTGCTGCTGATGCTGAGTGCCAGGCTCCACCTCCATACTGACACAATCCTCCTCCTCCTCCTCTATCTGTGTGATCGGCGGGCACACAGGAACACTGCATAAAGGGGGTCTTGAGAGCTAAGGAAGTCCTCCTCTTCCTGCCTCTGTTCTGCCTCAAGTGCCCTGTCCATTATTCCACGCAGCGTGTGCTCCAACAGGTGTACAAGGGGGACAGTGTCACTGATGCATGCACTGTCACTGCTCACCATCCTCGTGGCCTCCTCAAATCGAGACAGGATAGTGCATGCATCCCTGATCATGGCCCACTGGCGTGGGGAAAAAAAACCAAGCTCCCCTGACCCTGTCCTGGTGCTATAGTCGCACAGGTACTCATTGATGACCCTCTGCTGCGTGTGCAGCCGCTGCAGCATGGCCAATGTTGATTTCCACCTGGTGGGCATGTCACAGATTAGGCGGTTCTTGGGCAGGTTAAACTCCTTTTGGAGGTCCACCAGCCGAACACTGGCATTATATGACTGGCGGAAATACACACAGACTTTCCTGGCCTGCCTCAGGACATCCTGTAAGCCCGGGTACCTGCCCAAGAACCGCTGCACCACCAAGTTAAGGACGTGAGCCAAACAGGACACATGGGTCATTTGTCCCTGTAGGAGGGCAGAGAGGAGGTTGGTGCCATAGTCGCAAACCACCATTCCTGCCTTAAATTGGCGTGGCGTCAATCACCTCTGAAACTGCCCCTGCAGAGCTGACAGAACCTCTGCCCCAGTGTGGCTCCTGTCCCCCAAGCACACCAGCTCAAGCACCGCATGGCATCTTTTGGCCTGCGTACTTGCGTAGGAGGGGGTGGAGGAGAGAGGTGTGTCACAATCATTACTGCACCTTGTCCTGCATCCTTCCCAGCTGCCAGCAGTCACCCAATGCGCTGTGAAACTTAGGTAACGTCCCTGTCCATGCCTGCTGGACCATGAGTCAGCGGTAATATGCACCTTACCGCTGACCACCCTGTCCAGCGAGGCCAAGACATTGCCTTCCACATGCCAGTAGAGAGCCGGAATCTCCTTCCGTGAGAAAAAGTGGCGTTTGGGTACCTGCCACTGAGGAACCACACATTCCACAAACTCACGGAAGGGGGCAGAGTCTACCAACTGAAAATGCAGCAGTTGAAGTGCTAGCAATTTTGCCAAGCTAGCATTTAACCGCTGGGCATGTGGATGGCTGGGAGCGAAATTCTTTCGGCGGTGCCCAAGCGGGAGATGTTTTGGCCCCGCGAGATACGCTTGAGACATATGTTGCAAATAGCAGTGGTGCGATCTGATGCACTCGTCTCAAAAAAGGCCCACACCAAAGAACTTTTTGAATAACGCGCAGAGACTGCAGCACCCTGCATATGCGGAGCTTTGGGGTGTGATGCAGTCAGTGTGCTGCCCTTAGGCTGGCCCCTGGAGAGCATCCCGCCTCGTTGGTGATGTGCCTCCTCCTCCTCCTCTCTCCTATCAGGCACCCACGTTGAGTCAGTGACCTCATCATCCCCTCCCTCCTCATCACTGGAGCAAACCTGGCAGTATACTGCAGCAGGGGGAGCATGACTGCCAGATTGCTGTCCTTCTTGGGCACCCCCTCTGTCCGTGCTCACGTTACTGCCTTCATCTAGCTCAGTATCATCATCAGATCCTTCCAAACGCTGGGCATCCTCCTGGAGCATGTACCCAACACTGTGGTCAAACAGTTCGAGGGACTCCTCAGGAGGACATGGTGGGGCTAGGGAAGGAGTCACTGATGACATTGAGCCGAGGGAAGAGGCTGCTGCTTTGCCAGACAAAGTTTTCCGCATGTTGCGGCTCAACAAGGCCAGCTGCAGAAAAAAAGGACAAGCGTGTCCCACGGCCACGTGCTGATGAGGATGCACCGTCTCCATGACCAGCACTGTTGCCTCTAGCCATAGAGCCTGCTTGCCCTCTTTTATTGGCTTGTGACTGTCTGCCTCTCCTTGTTGGCCTTCCAGACATACTAATGGCCTGTAGCTGCACTAAGCTGGGATATATATATATATATACTGATACTGCAGCTAGCAAAATCAACTGCCTGCCTGTAGTATGAGAACACCACCAACCTTCTACAGGTAGCTTTAGCTGAACACTGTGCAGAGCTCGCAAAAAACTAACTTGTAGCTTATTTAGCTGCCTGCGGTAGTGATAGGATCAGGAAAACACCACCAACCTTCTACAGGTAGCTTTAGGTGAACACTGTGCAGAGCTCGCACTACACTAACTTGTAGCTTATTTAGCTTAGCTACCTGCAGTAGTGATAGGATCAGGAAAACACCACCAACCTTCTACAGGTAGGTTTAGCTGAACACTGTGCAGAGCTCGCAAAAAAATAACTTGTAGGTTTAGCTGAACACTGTGAGGAGGACGCACTACACTAACTTGTAGCTTTAGCTGAACACTGTGCAGAGGTCGCACTACACTAACTTGTAGTTTTAGCTGAACACTGTGAGGACGACGCACTACACTAACTTGTAACTTTAGCTGAACACTGTGCAGAGGTCGCACTACACTAAGTTGTAGTCTTAGCTGAACACTGTGAGGAGGACACACTAAACTAACTTGTAGCTTTAGCTGAACACTGTGCAGAGGTCGCCCTACACTAACTTGTAGTTTTCGCTGAACACTGTGAGGAGGACACACTACACCAACTTGTAGCTTTAGCTGAACACTGTGAGGAGGACGCACTACCCTAACTTGTAGCTTTAGCTGAACACTGTGCAGAGGTCACACTAAACTAACTTGTAGCTTTAGCTGAACACTGTGAGGAGGACGCACTACCCTAACTTGTAGCTTTAGCTGAACACTGTGCAGAGGTCTCACTACACTAATTTGTAGTTTATCTGAACACTGTGAGGAGGACGCACTACCCTAACTTGTAGCTTTAGCTGAACACTGTGAGGAGGACACACTACACTAACTTGTAGCTTTAGCTGAACACTGGGAGGAGGACACACTACACTAACTTGTAGCTTTAGCTGAACACTGTGAGGAGGACGCACTACCCTAACTTGTAGCTTTAGCTGAACACTGTGCAGAGGTCACACTAAACTAACTTGTAGCTTTAGCTGAACACTGTGAGGAGGACACACTACACTAACTTGTAGCTTTAGCTGAACACTGTGCAGAGGTCTCACTACACTAACTTGTAGTTTTAGCTGAACACTGTGAGGAGGACGCACTACACTAACTTGGGTGGCAAAAATATGAATACAATCTCTACACTGGGGGGAGAACCTCTGGGGAAACTAGGATGGAAAAGGACCTGGGGGTCCTAGTAGATGATAAGCTCACCAAGCTGCTGCTAACAAAGCAAACAGAATATTGGCATGCATTAAAAAGGGGATTAATTCCAAAGATAAAATGATAATTCTCCCGCTCTACAAGACTCTGGTCTGGCCGCACCTAGAGTATGCTGTCCAGTTCTGGGCACCAGTCCTCAGGAAGGATGTACTGGACATGGAGCGAGTACAAAGAAGGGCAACAAAGCTAATAAAGGGTCTGGAGGATATTAGATATGAGGAAAGGTTGCGAGCACTGAACTTATGCTCTCTGGAGAAGAGACGCTTGAGAGGGGATATGATTTCAATTTACAAATACCGTACTGGTGACCCCACAATAGGGATAAAACTTTTTCGTGGAAGGGAAACTATTAGATAAGCACTTGAACGACCACAACATACAGGGATATTAAAGGTAATACTGACATATAATCACACACATAGGTTGGACTTGATGGACTTGTGTCTTTTTTCGACCTCACCTACTATGTAACATACAGAGGCTCAACATTGAACTAGCACGTTCAGGCGTTCTAGGAGCATAAATTACACATTTAATCTTTTGACTACCTCTTACAATTTTGAAGGCCTGGAGCACCAGGACAAAGCAAACGGCCACAAAATTACCCCATTTTGAAAAGCAAACACCCCTACATAAAATCTATGAAGCATAATGAGTCTTTTAAACTTTTTTTTTTTCAGAAGTTTTTGGAAAATGTGAAAAAAAAAGAAAACGCATTTTTTTTTTACACAAAGTTGTCCATTTATAAGAAATTTCCAACACATAGCATGTACATAGCAAAAATGATACCCCAAAATACATTCTGCTACTCCTCCTGAGTATGGCAATACCACATGTGTGAGACTTTTACACAGCCTGGCCACATACAAAGGCCCAACATCCAAGGAACACCATCAGGTGTTCTAGGGATATAAATTACACATCTAATTTTCTAACAACCTATTACATTTTTGAAGGTCCTTCATATTTCTAACAGATAGCATGTACATACCAAGAATTACACCCCAAAATACATTCTGCTGAGCAAAGAGTAAACAAAAGATTACCTGTGGTTTTAGTAGTGCAGTTGTCCACAGGAGGAGAGCCCTGATCCAGGCAGCAGGCATGGACATGGTCAGCGACAGTGAATGGAATTGTCCAGGCAGCAGGCAGGAATGTTGTTAATAGTTCAGGGTCAGTGC
This sequence comes from Aquarana catesbeiana, assembly GCF_042186555.1. Classification (NCBI taxonomy): domain Eukaryota; kingdom Metazoa; phylum Chordata; class Amphibia; order Anura; family Ranidae; genus Aquarana; species Aquarana catesbeiana. Next base: position 451,753,530 of record NC_133324.1, on the reverse strand, counting down.
ACGTAGAGATATTGCCAGCAGTGCCAAAATATTGGTCCTGGTAGTAAGCAGGAAAATGGTCCATAGTACAAGTAGCAGGCCAGGAAAGAATGGGGGCAGGGGTAGAGGCTTCTCCAGACCCTAATCCAGGAATGAGAAAACTAAAAAATTAGTTTTCTTCATTCAGAAAAACAATTCTGGAGCCCCTCACATATGTGAGACCCCTGTGTAATGAATCCTACTACTCCAGTAGCAGAGGAAAAGATCAGTCGAAGAGGCAGGCAAAAAACGTGGTCAAATAGTCCATGGTCAGTTCCAAAGTAGGCAGAGGTATGTACAGTTTAGCGTTAGGCAGAAGCGTTGTCATATAACTGGCAAGGGTCAGTTCCGGAGCAGGCAGAGGTATGTTTAGCGTTAAGCAGAACTGTTGCCGTTTAGCAGGCCAGTGTCAGTTCCGGAGAAGGCAGCGGTATGTAAAGCTTAGTGCAGTGGCATAAGGAGTGTGGCGATAAATGACAATTACGTTTACCATACTTCCCTAATAACGCAGAGAAGCATGGTAATGGCAGAAACATTCACCTATACAGAGGGCTGGTTGGGAAGAACATTGGGGACAATAATAAACAGTGTCTTTTCTAACTCCTCCTCTGGAGCACACCCGGCATTTCTTCTGACATTTTTGGCCTGTTTCATGGTAGGGGAGTCTCTCAGGAAAATGGCACTCGTAGAGTCTGCTCACTGAATCCAAGCAAATGCTTTCTGGTGGGCCTTCAGGGTAAAAAAGGGTGGAGATAATTTCTTCTTGGTAATGAAGATAAGATACGGGGGTCTCTGTAGATTTACGGTAAATAACATAAGTATTGTAAATGGCCATTGGCCAAACTGAAAAGATAAATGGAGACTTTTTTTTATACCAATAGCGGCTTTTTCTTATGGTAAGGTAGGGTTCAATCATCTGATCATTGAAGTCGACTCCCCCCCATAAACAAATTATAATCATGGACACATGCTGGTTTTTGGTTTGGGCCTTTTCTTCTGGGGATTTCTACATAGGTGACTTTTTGTATAGTTGTGAGCACGTGGACGTTTCATGTGTCCCTCCACCTGATAGCCAATATCTCATCATTCCGCAAAGACGCCATCTCCCCTGGTCGTAGTCTTTCTGTAATGAGCCTTTGTGGGAAGCCCTTCCTATTGGCTCGCACTGTACCACATGCTGGAGTGTCCTTCTGGTGAAGATTGCGGAAGAGGGGCAAGCTTGCATAGTAATTATCCACATAAAGATGATAACCCTTTCCAAGGAGTGGATATACAAGCTTCCAAACAACTTTTCTGCTGGCTCCGATGTACTGGACATTCAGAGGGATGCAGTTTGGTGTCCTAGCCTTCGCACACCAGGAAGGTGTAGATATACCCCGTAGCTCGGTCACATAGCTTGTAGAGCTTAACCTCATATTGGGCCCTTTTGCTGGGGATAAACTGCTTAAAGCCAAGCCTGCCTATGAAGTGGACTCATCCACAGGGATATTTTGGTCGGGGGTAAATAACTGGGGGAATTTCTCAGAGAAAAAATTTAGACGTGGCCGAATGTTTAATAATTTGTCATAAAATGGGTCATTTCGAGGAGGGCACTGGGTGTTGTCATTGTAATGGAGGAAACGCATAATCATAAGGTATCTTGATCTTGGCATAATGGATGAATAGATTGGCATGTAGTGGATGGGGTTGGTGGACCAATAGGAGTATGATTAATTTTTTTTTTGTGAGTCCCATGTTGAAAGTTAGGCTTGAACCAGGGTTGCTTGTTATGAATTGTTGTGCATAGAGGTTGCACCGGGCCACAATGGAAGATAATAGGTCTTGGGTAAAAATTAAATTAAAAAAATCAATAGGGGCAAAATTCTCTGTGTTCACCTGAACACCTGGTTGGGCGGTGAAAGGGGGGAAGTTTGCTGCTCCTGAATTAGGGGGAAGCCACAGAGGGTTTTCAAGGGCATAGGGAAGGCTGGCATGGGTCCTAACCCTCTGGAGCTGAGATGACACCCCGCTAGGTCTTGGCCTTTGCTGCAGTAGTACTTAATTTCTAGTGGATGGCACTGCGCTACAGTTGGATGGCACTGCACTACTGGTGGATGGCACTGACCTGCTGGTTGATGCCACTGCATGTATGGTGGATGGCACTGAGCTGCTGGTTGATGCTGTTTTTTTTTTACTCCATAGTGGTGGTGACTGTGGGCTGTGGTGAAAAACTGCTGTGGTAGGGACACTGGGACAGATGTGGCTGCACTGATGGGTGCTAATGAGGCTGGTCTAATGAGGCTGTACTGCTGGGTGCTGAAGAGTCTGCACTGCTGGGTTCTGATGAGGGTGCACTGCTGGGTTCTGATGAGGATGCACTGATGGGTGCTGATGAGGGTGCACTGATGGGTACTGATGTACACTAATGCACCACACTGAGGCTACACTGATTATCTGGAACTGATGTGCACTGATAAGGTGGTACTGATGGGCATTGATGAGGATCCACTGATATGGTGGCATTGATGAGCACTCACTTATGGGCACTAATGTGTACTATTGGGCACTGTAGTGGCACTGATGAGCACTGTAGTGGCGAAGATGAGCACTGTAGTGGCGCTGATGTGGCACTGTAGAGCACTGTAGTGGTAATTATGGCACAAATGAGCACTGTATTGGCACTAATGAGTACTGTAGTGGCACTACTGTGACACTGTAGTGGCACTGGTGTGGCACTGAGGGAGCACTGATGTGGCACTGATGGAGAACTGACGTGGCACTGATGGGCACTGTAGTGGCACTGGTGGCACTGTAGTGGCACTAATGAGCACAGTAGTGGCACTAATGGGCACTGTAGTGGCACAGATGGCACTTATTAGCACTGGCAGAACCGATGGGGCACTGGTGGCACAGATGAGCACTGTAGTGGCACTGATGGCACAGATGAGCACTGTAGTAGCACTGATGGACACTATAGTGGCACATGTGGCACTGATGGCACCAATATGGCACTGATGAGCACTATAGTGGCACTGATGGCACAGCTGAACACTCTAGTAGCACTAATGGACACTGTAGTGGCACATGTGGCACTGATGGCACCGATGTGCCCTGATGAGCACTGTAGTGGCACTGATGGCACAGATGAGCACTGTAGTAGCACTAATGGACACTGTAGTGGCACAGGTGGCACTGATTTGGCACTGTAGTGGCAATGATGGGTACTGTAGTGGCACTGGTAGCACACTAGGGCACTGTAGTGGCACTTATGTGGCACTGTAGTGCACTGCTTGGCACTGTTGGACACTGCAAAAATAAGTTACACTCACTGTTTGGTACTCAATCTCTCTTCTCTCCCCGCACGCTGTAGTGGTGTGATGAGAGAAGAGAGCTGGTACCCCATTGGAGGGAGTGATCACGTGGTAAAGGGGCGCTGTCATTGGCCCTTTACCACGATCCATGTTGTGCCGGGTCCTGTGAACTCGGCAAGCATGGACACTTACGTGCTCGTAGAAAGCGCGAGTTCGGGAGGACAGCCATGGAAAGCCGACCGCGCTGTAGCCATCTTTTCGTTATTGCCCGGTCGGCATGTGGTTAATGTAGCAGATGAAAGACACATTATGCTTACCTCTCTTTAACATCAGAAGATAACCAGCAGTGGCATCAGCACAGAACTGGTGGAAAACAGCGGGAACTGGACACACCCATCTACTTTCCATCCAGAGAAGTCTTCATGGAAAAATTGCAGCCAAAAAGCCATATCTCTGATGTGGAAACAAGGCCAAGCACCTCAACATGCATGAAAACATAGGAACTGGTGTGCAGAAAAATGGCAGCAGGTGCTCTGGACTGATAAGTCAAAATTTAATTTTGCCATAGCAGGAGGCAGTTTGCTTGCTAAGGGCTGGAGAGTGGTACAATAATAAGTGTCTGCAGGCATCAATGAAGCACAGTGGAGGTTCCTTGCAAGTTTGGAGCTGCATTTCTGCAAAAGGAGTTGAAGATTTGGTCAGGATCAATGGTGTGCTCAATGCTGAGAAATACAGGCAGATACATACAGTATTCGTCATGCCATACCATCAGGGAGACGTGATTGGCCCAAAACGTATTCTGCAGCAGGACAATGACTTTAAACATACAGCCAATATCATTAAGAACTATCTTCAGCGTAAAGAAGAACAAGAAATCCTGGAAATTATGGTTTGGCCCCCACAGAGCCCTGATCTCTACATCATCGAGTCTGTCTGGGATTACATGAAGAGATAGAAGGATTTAAGGCAGCCTACTGTACATCCATTTATTTATTTTTTTTTGTTTTTGTAATTACAGATACCGTAAACATAGAAAAGCCAGTAGCACACAGAATAAAAACAAAAAATAAAATAAAAAGAAGAACCCTCACATACATACACATACGTTGGTCTTACATGGTATTTATGCGGGCTTAATTTAAAAATAGTACAGTCCTATGATACATATGCCAATCTAAAATATTTGTATGGTCATATGCGATTGCCTGGTTTCTAACCAAAAAGTGTCTTATTTTTCTAAGGGACTTCTGAGGCTGTGGAGCGATCTATCAGCCATTTGGACCAAACCTTTTCATATTTGAGGAAACAGCCTCTATTGATATACGTTTCCTTATATAATGGAAGACTATTTTTAATAAGTTGTTTCCACATAACCAATGATGGGGGGGTAGTTTTTTTCCAGTTCAGAGCTATAGCTTTGCGAGCATAGAACAGAAGCAGCCCCACCATGGTACGCCCTGCTACAGTAGGGATAAATTGCTCTATTAGACCCAGAATACATATTGCCATTGATGGTGGTAGTGAAATAAAATTAATTTGGGATATAAAAGCTAATATTTCTTCCCAGTACCCCACTATGGCTGGACAGGTCCAGAATATATGGGTAAAGTCCCCGGGAATCTTTCCATATCGCCAACAACTAGGGGCAGAGTCTGGATTGATTTTATGTAATATATAAGGAATATAATATGAACTATCTTGAACTGGATCAGTCGGTCTCTCAAGGAGACTAGAGAGATAAAAGGAAAATCCCATATGGTGTCCCAGTCATCATTGTCAAGTTTGGGGATGTCCTTAGACCATTTAAGTCTTAATTTCTCTAATTTTGGAGGACAAACAGTTGTTAAATGGAGATACAATTTGGAGGCAGCATTTTTAGTACATTCCAACCTAAGAAGCTTCTCTAGAACGGATTGAATCAGTTGCGGAGAAGAGTCAGAAAATTGACAGCTGAAGGCATGGGAAAGTTGAAGAAATCGAAAGGAGTACAGCTGAGGGATATTATAGTCCGAAAATTAATTTAGAAAATGGAATCAAGGATTCATCCAAAATAATCTGAGTCACTGTTTTTACATTAAATTTAGTCCAAGCAATGTACAAATGTGTTCCAGAGTAGGATTTAGCCAAAGGGGAGCACTAGGCGAGATTCCCTTTAAGGGATATCGTTCAATTTTAAGACTTTCTCCCCATGCACGTAACGTAGTACAGTTAGACGGTGTTAATGAATATGGAGCACGGGGGCCCCGAAAAATCCAAAATTTCAACGCCTCCAAGGATCCCAACACTGCTGCTTCTACCTGTATGGCTGAATTAAAGGTGTCTGGGTTGAGCCACCATGCCACGGTTACTAATTGAGAGGCCAAATAATATTTGTGAAAATCTGGGCATGCTAGGCCACCCTGGGAGGCTGGGGATACCAATGTCGCCCAGCTATACCTAGGGAGCTTTGATCTCCATATAAATGCTGAAAATATACGATGTAATCGTATGAAAAATGATTTAGGGATGCACTGGGAAGAGTGTCAGAATAAATATGTAAATTTAGGTAATACATTCATTTTTATTTGGTTTATTCGTCCTAACAGTGAAAGAGGTAATGACTCCCATGCCTTCAGCCATTGTTGAGTCTCCTGAATCACAGGTGTTAGATTTAAGGATATATAGTTTGAAGCCTGTCTGGAAATCACCACCCCCAGATATTTAAAACGCTCTACCCATCTCAGGGAAATATCGATATGGGCAGTGGTGCGGGCCGCAGAATCTAAAGGAAGCAAAAGAGACTTTGTCCAATTTACTTTAAGACCTGTGCCTGAGGAGAAAGAATTAAGGACCTTTAGGACCCCCTTTAGTGATGGGCCTGCATCATTAAGAAAAAGGAGTAGATCGTCCGCATACAGGGCAACCCTTTCCTCCAGCCAGCCAACACGCAATCCCTTAACATGGAGGGAAGTACGGAGAGCCTCCGCCAGTGGTTCCATCGCTATGGCGAACAAGGCTGGAGAGAGAGGGCAGCCCTGTTGAGTACCTCTAAACAGAGAAAAAGACTTTGATAGGCTACCTCCCAACTGTATAGCCGAGGTGGGGTTTTGATAGAGTATCTGAATCCATTTATTAAAAGTCAGGGGAAACCCCATCCTCCTGAGGACCTCCCAAAGAAAAGGCCATTCGATAGTATTGAAGGCCTTTTCAATATCTAAAGAGGCCACTACCCTAGTGCCCTCATTCAAATGTTTTGCATGTATATTGGTAAACAGACGCCTCAGATTTACATCGGTTGACCTATTGGCCATAAAGCCAGTTTGGTCAACATCTACAACAGATGGTAATAATGGCTGTAGTCTGGTGGTAAGTAGTTTAGTCAGAATTTTAAAATCTGTATTTAGTAGGGCACATTGGCCTATAGGAGGCACACATGGTAGAATCTTTTGAAGCTTTATGAATTAATATAACATGAGCATGGCTCATAGAAGATGGAAGGGTACCATCGGTCAGGCATTGAGAATAAAGTTGTGCTAGCCTGGGGGCTAATAAATTCCCATGGGTCCTATAGAACTCTATGGGAAGGCCATCTGGACCTGGGGACTTCCCCAACGGAAAAGATTCAATCGCCTTCAGTACCTTCTCTGGGGTGATTGGCCCCACCAAAGACTCTCTTTCTCTATCTGAAAGCCAGCCAAATGCCAATGCGTCCAACCAAGATGCCAAATCCTTGGGCTGAAAATCAGAGGGCAACATAGAGGTAAAGAGGGAGCTATAATATTGACGGAAAACCTCTAATATGTCTGGTAGTGAAGAGACCAATTCACCTAGGGCAGACACCACACTTGAAACCACTGTGGGAGGATAATCAGACTGTGCCAACATTGCCAGAAGATGACCATTGCGATCTCCCTGTTCAAAGAGCCTTTGTTTATTGCAATGTAAATCAAGTCTAGTGATTTCTGCAAGATGGAGATGTAGCTTACGTTTTGCAGCATTCAGAGAGTCAAAATGGGTAGCAGTAGGGTCAATAGTGTAAATATCAGACTGTTGTTGCACAGCTAACTGTAACGCCGTCGTAGCAGCAGCCTGTTTCCTTCGAATCCCAGCAATAGAGGAGATATATTGCCCTTTGGTAAAAGCCTTAAAGGCGTCCCATACTATTACAATAGAAGAGAATCCCTCGTTAAACTCCCAGTATTCCGCCAATCGTGGTGAAATAGTGGTTGTCAGGTCAATATGAGAAAGCCAGTGGGTCCCCAAGCACCATAAAGCTGCTGTTCTAGAGGATGGGAAACGAATGTTAAGAAGTAACGGTGAATGGTCTGAGAGTCTGCTGGGCAAATATGATGTATCTAATACATCGGACAACATGGTTGGATTAGTAAAGGCAAGGTCAATGCGAGAAGAAGTTTTATATGTGGCAGAAAAACAGGAATAGGCTCTAGTCTCAGGATGTTTCCACCTCCAAACCTCTGTTACTCCCATTACCTGAGCCCAAGAGAGTAGAGAATTGTTTCGGGGGAGTAGGTCTATCTAGGTCAGGGGCCATAATGGCATTGAAATCCCCCATAATAACAATTTTGCTGGATAGTAAGGAAATACCTTCTCCAAAATTGAATATAGGGTGGACGGGGAAAAGGGAGGGGGAATATACACCCCTACTACTATATATTGTGAATACTGTTATTACATATTTGTCCTGAGGATCAGTATGGACCTGTTCTATTACACATGGAAAAGATTTGCCAATTAATATCGTTACTCCTCTTGAATATGTAGAATAGGAAGAGTGAAGGGCTTGCTGGATCCATGGCTTTTTTAATGTCGAACACTTGCTGCTCATGAGATGTGTTTCCTGAAGAAGCACCATATGTGGGCAATGTAATTTAAGGTATCTAAAAAGTATCGCCCTCTTGAATTTAGAATTAAGTCCCCGAACATTCCAGGATAATATCCTGAAAGTGGGGGTATCACGTGCTGTCATTGTACAACAAGAAAGAGAAAGAAAAAAAAAAAAAAAAAACGGATTTCGCCTATGAGTACATCTTGCTATACATCTCTGGAACAGCATTGATTCAAGAAGCCTATAACTGTAGAGGTATAACCAATGTAAGACCAATCATTTAAAAAAAAAAAAACATATACACAGACAAAACCAATAAACAATACCGTGATGGCAAAAGGGTATTGATCTTGCCCTCATCTGGTGGCATCCCCTAAAGCTTGGAGACTGAGAGTAGCCAGATCAGGCTTTTACCCCCCCCCAAAAAAAAAAGACCCTTAAAAATTTAGTTAGGAACAGCTGGTTAACAACCGCTTGGTGCTGTAGTCCAGCACCTAGGTAGGGGAAATCTGGTTCAGAAAACCAGCTCCGAGCATCAAATAGTGCAGCTTTCCCAATACCTATGGGGTATAAAAGATAGTTGCTTGTCGGCCACGGCCAACACTAAAAGGGTCTAGGGAGAGGGGAGGGAAAAAAGGGAGGGAAGAGAGGGGAGAGAGGAGGGGGGGGGGTTACCATTTATTGTCGTTAATTTCGACAAACCTCAAAAAAAAAAAAAAGACACTAAGACCGACTGCCAGCCGGCCTAGAATATGATACAGAATAATATAGTACATTATAGCAAATGCACACAAATACAACATAATGCATGTGCATGCATATATATTCACCTGCCCACATATGCACACATCACACACCACAAATGCACACACATATATATGATACATGGTTGATGAAATTAAATTTAATGCAAAAACCAGCAACATATTTAAAATAACAAGCATAAAGTACACGTGGGCACGCGCAGGCATGTGCAAAGCATACCTGCTTAAGAAGATACCTAAGAAGATATGTACTTAGTATTTGGAACAACCTACCTGCAGAAGAATGCATGCTGTTTTGAAGTTAAGGGGTGTTCACACTAAATATTGATTTGATTTGGATTTTTCCTCTGTTCATTTATTTTCCACTTTGCACAGTAGTGTATATAATAGGTACCTCTGTTCAATTGCTTGGTAACACAAATTGCTAATCAGCCAATAACATGGCAGCAACTCAGTGCATTTAGAAATGGTGAAGACAGCTTGCTGAAGTTCAAACCGAGCATTAGAATAGGGAAGAAAGAAGATTTAATTGACTTTAAATGTGGCATGTTTGTTGGTGCCAGATGGGCTGGTCTGAGTATTTCAAAAACTGTTGATCTACTAGGATTTTCATGCACAACCATATCTAGGGTTTACAGAGAATGGTCCGAAAAAAAAAAAATATCCAGTGAATGGCAGTTGTGTTGATGAAAATGCCTTGTTGATGTCAGAGGTCAGAGGAGAATGGGCAGACTGGTTTGAGATGATAGAAAGGCAATAGTAATTCAAATAACCACTTACAACCAAGGTATGCAGAATACCATCTCTGAACGCACAGCACATCGAACCTTGAAGCACATGGGCTACAGCAGCAGAAGACCATACCGAATGCCACTCCTGTCAGCTAAGAACAGGAAACTGAGGCTACAATTGGCACAGGCTCACCAAAATTGGACAATAGAAGATTGGAAAAACATTGCTTGGTCTGATGAGTCTCAATTTCAGCTGCAATATTCAGATGGTAGGGTCAGAATTTGGCATAAACAACACGAAAGCATGGATCCATCCTGCCTTGTATCAACGGTTCAGGCTGCTGATGGTGGTGTAATTGTGTGGGGGATATTTTATTGGCACACTTTGGGCCCCTTAGTACAAATTGAGCATTGTTTAAATGCCACGGCCTACCTGAGTATTGTTGCTGACCATGTCCATCCCTTTATGACTACAGTGTACCCATCTTTTGATGGCTATTTCCAGCAGGATAATGCACCATGTCACAAAGCTTAAATCATTTCAAACTGGTTTCTTGAACATGACAATGAGTTCACTGTACTCCAATGGCCTCCACAGTCACCAGATTTCAGTCCAATAGAGCACCTTGGGGATGTGGTAAAACGGGAGATTTGTAGCAACTGTGTGATGCTATCATGTCAATATGGACTGAAATCTCTGAGGAATGTTTCCAACAAATTGTTGAGTCTATGCCACAAAAAATTAATACAGTTCTGAAGGCAAAATGGGGTCCAACCCAGTACTAGCAAGGTGTACCTAATAAAGAAGTGGCCAGTGAGTGTATGTGTGTGTATATATATATATATATATATATATATATATATATATATATATATATATATATATATATTGTATATACAGTACATATATATATATATATATATATATATATATATATATAGTATAGGTGTAGTGAACATGGGCGGCACAGTGGTTCGAATCCCAACCACGACACTACCTTCCTAGAGTTTGCATGTTCTCCCTGTGCCGGTTTCCCCTGGGTACTCCAGTTTCCTCCCACACTCCAAAGACATGCTGGTAGGTTAATTTGCTTCTGTCTAAATTGGCCCTAGTATAGGAATGTGTGTTAGGGTCCTTAGATTGTAAGCTTCTTGAGGGTAGGGACTGATGTGAATGTACAATGTATATGTAAAGTGCTGTGTAAATTGATGGCGCTGTTTAAGTACCTTTAATAATAAGGCTACATGCCCACGGACGTTTTAAAAAATGAGCTGCAAAGCTAGTACCGACGCCAGGAAAAAAGCGGCATTAAAAACACGATTTTTTTTGGCGTTTTGCATTGGCGTCAATGCCCATTTAGCCACGCTAGCTTTTAATGGAGCCCATTGATCTGAATAGAAGTCGCACTAGAAGTCGGATCAAGATGATCCGACTTGCGGTGCGACTTGTGTGCTGAGAATCTTGCAGGGGAACCCTGACAAAATTTTGCATGAGGTTCCTTCCAAAATCCATACCAGACCTTTATCCGAGCATGCAGCCTGGTTAGGAAAGGGGGGTAGACGAGCGAGTGCCCCCCCAGACCATACCAGGCCACATGCCCTCAACATGGGGGGGTGGGTGCTGTGGGGCAGAGGGGGCCCCTGTGCCCCCTACCCCAAAGCCTCTTCCCGACAACCCTTGCCTGGTGGTTGTCGGGGTCTGCGGGTGGGGACTTATCATGATCTGGAAGCCTCCTTTAACAAGGGGCCCCCCAGATCATGGCCCCCCCACCCTAGGTGAATGAGTATGGGGTATATCGTACCCCCACCCATTCACCTAAATAAAAAAAAGTGTCAAAAATAAACACACTACACAGGTTTTTAAAGTATTTTATTAAAGCAGCTCTGGTTCATCTCCTCTCTCTTCTGCTCTTTCGCTGGGTCTTATCCCCTCTCTTCTGCTCTTTTACTGGGTCTTCTCCCCTCTTCGTTTCTTCTCCCCTCTTTTCTGCTCTTTTGCTGGGTCTTCTCCCCTCTTCAGTTCTTCTCCCCTCTCTTCTGCTCTTTTGCTGGGTCTTCTCCCCTCTCCGGTTCTTCTCCCCTCTCTTCTGCTCTATTGCTGGGTCTTCTCCCTCTGTTCTTCTTCCGATGTTGACTCGACGCGATCTCCCGGTGTAATGCTGGGTCCGCAATGTGCAATGACTTATATTGGCATGGGGAGGGGCCATCCGATGATGCAAGTCGGAGGACACGCCCCTTGTGACATCACCACCCAGGGCGTGATGGGGTGATGATGTCAGAAGGGGCATGTCCTCCGTCTTACATCATCGGGTGGCCCTGCCCTACACCAGTATAAGTCATTGCACACGGCAGACCTAGCATTACATCGGGAGATTGCGTTGAGTCAAAATCGTAAGAAGAACAGAGGGAGAAGACCCAGCAAAAAAGCAGAAGAGAAGGGAGAAGACCCAGCAAAAGAGCAGAAGAGAGGGGAGAAGAACCAGAGAGGGGAGAAGACCCAGCAAAAGAGCAGAAGAGAGAGGAGAAGAACCGGAGCCGCTTTAATAAAATACTTTAAAAACCTGTGTAGTGTATTAGTTTTGACACTTTTTTATTTAGGTGAATGGGTACGATGTACCCCATACTCATTCACCTAGGGTGGGGGGGCCGTGATCTGGGGTGCCCCTTGTTAATGGGGACAAGGTGCTTTGGGGTGGGGGGACGCAGGGGCCCCCTCTGTCCCACAGCACCCACCCCCAATGTTGAGGGCATGTGGCCTGGTATGGTCCAGGGGGGGTGCTCGCTCATCCACCCCCCTTTCCTAACCTGCCAGGCTGTGTGCTCAGGTAAGGGTCTGGTATGGATCTTGAGGGGAACCACATGCAAAATTTTGTCGGGGTTCCCCTGCAAGATTCTCAGCACACAAGACGCACGGCAAGTCGGATCATTTTGATCCGACTTCTGGTGCGACTTCTATTCAAAGCAATGGGCTCCCATAGGGAACCATTGATTTTGAATAGAGACAGAGAAACGCTGGACGGTGTATAACGCTGTGTATACATCGTTAAGCCCTGTTAAATCACGTTTAACACCTTTTACCGGCATCTGCCATTTTTGCAGCTCTAGCGCTGGAGCCTCAGAACGCACTGGTCCTGGGGTTTTGTTGGAGCTTAAAAAAACTATGCCACTTACAGCTCAAAAACGCCATGGTGGGCATGAGGCCATAGGCTAACATGGAGAGGCATTTTTAAGCTGCAAAAAATGCTCAAAAAAGCGGCTGTAAAAAAGTCCATGGGCATGAGGCCTAATAAATAATTTGTCTCAGGTTGTACCACCTTGATCCTGCCAATTTTAGGTTCTGGAGCCTAGGTAGGGACAGTGAAGATGAAACCTCTAACTATCATGCCATGCCAGGGTTTCAGTAAAAAAAAAAACAGTTTAAAACAGGAAGATTATATTTTTTACAATAGTGATAGGATTATGGAGACATGGGCTGGTCTGTGATGCTGGAGAGCCTGAGCACAGAGCAAAATGGGTGGAAACCCAAAAAAACAGATATTCGCGTAGACTGGTTAGTGACAATATTTATCTGTTCTGCTTGCTACTTTATAATAATCTCAGAATGCACAAATGTAATTATCATAGAACAAGGAATCTCAGTGGATTTTTTTTTTTTACGGATCAGCGTTAATATACTATACATATATACAATATATGTCAAAGCAGATTTAGAGCACTGCATAGAACAAAATTAAATGCACTGTGATTTATTCATAATTTACAATCATATATGGCATTTCCAAGGGGTGAATAGGCACTGTATATACTGTATATTGTGAGATTAATATCAAGTGAAGATTGTCATTGTCACATATCAGTTAACATGAACATTTGTTTTTGGTCACTGCATTCCAGAAAAAAGCTGAAACCCAACAAGCAGAACTAGTTTAAACAAGACACTGAAGATTACAGGAGACAGTAAGAGTAAAGATGATCTTGGCTGACCACCAGGTGCTCAAAAACCAGTGCATCGGAATCTCAGAGGGAGATGGGATCATTCACTACAGATACTTCAGATGCTGATTTTTGGGCAATTTTTTTAGCACAAGTTCAAACAAATTAAGCACACCTTAAGTGGTATTAAACACAACAGCAAACATTTATTATATTGCAGCTTACCAACTCTTTGATGTAATGGTTTCTTTAGTTTTTTTAGAAGTCACCCAATTAGTAAATAGAGTCCACCTGTGTGTAATTGTATATCAGTATATATATAGCTGTTCTGTGAAGCCAGCTGTTTGTTAGAAAACCTTAGTGAACAAACAGCATCATAAAGGCCAAGGAATACACCAGACAGGTCAGGGATAAAGTTGTGGAGAAGTTTAAAGCAGGGTTAGGTTATAAAAGAATATCCCAAGCTTTGAACATCTCATGGAGCATTGTTCACTCCATCATCCGAAAATGGAAAGAGTATGGCAAAACTGCAAACCTACCATAACATGATCGTCCAGCTAAACTGACAGGCCGGGCAAGGAGAGCATTAATCAGAGAAGCAGCCAAGAGGCCCATGGTTACTCTGGAGGAGCTGCAGAGATCCACAGCTCAGGTGGGAGAATCTGTCCACAGGACAACTATTAGTCGGTCACTCCACGAATCTGGCCTTTATAGAAGAGTGGCAAGAAGAAAACCATTGTTGAAAGAAAGCCATAAGAAATCCTGTTTGGAATTGGGAGAAGCCATATAGGGGATACAGCAAACATGTGGAAGAAGGTGTTCTGGTCAGATGATACCAAAATTTAACTTTTTGGCCTAAGAGCAAAACGCTGTGTGGCAGAAAACTAACACTGCACATCACCTTGAACACACCATCCCCACCGTGAAACATGGTGATGGCAGCATCATGTTGTGGGGATGCTTTTCTTCAGCAGGGACAAGGAAGCTGGTCAAAGTTGATAGGAAGCTGGATGGAGCCAAATACAAGGCAATCTTAGAAGAAAACCTGTTAGAGTTCTGCAAAAGACTTGAGACTGGGGCGGAGGTTCACCTTTCAGCAGGACAACGACCCTAAACATACAGCCAGAGCTACAATGGAATGGTTTAGATCAAAGTAAATGTATGTGTTAGAATGACCCAGTCAAAGTCCAGACCTGAATCCAATTGAGAATCTGTGGCAATAATTGAAAATTGCTGTTCACAGATGCTGTCCATCTAATCTGACAGAGCTATTTTGCAAAAAAGAATGGGCAAAAATGTCACTCTCTAGATGTTAAAAGCTGGTAGAGACATACCCAAAAAGACTTGCAGCTGTAATTGCAGCGAAAGGTGGTTCTACAAAGTATTGACTGAGGGGGGCTGAATACAAATGTACACCACACTTTTCACATATTTATTTGTAGAAAAATGTTGAAAACCATTTATCATTTTCCTTCCACTTCACAATTATGTGCAACTTTGTGCTGATCTATCACATAAAATCCCAATAAAATACATTTACATTTTTGGTTATAACATGACAAAATGTGGAAAATGTCAAGGGGTATGAATACTTTTTCAAGGCACTGTATATCAGTTAGACTGTTGAGAAAAACCATACACCACTGACAGGAGTGTTTACAACTATGTGATTTTAATTATTTATGTAAAACCTTTATCCCAAAAGAAAAAAAAAAAGCTGTTGCTGTAACTTCTTGTGTAACTGCAGTGTGAGCTGGAGTTTGTCTTTAATTTGTGTATCTAAGCCTGCTAGCACATCTAAAGCTGGATGTACATGTACCAAAATTTGTCAGTTTCAGCAGGAACCAGTAGCACTGGCTATTCAACAAAAGTCTAACGACAATTCAACAAAATCTAACGACCAGCTTCTAAAAAACGGTCCTTCTGGAAAACCAGCATTCGATCAGCTCTTGCAGCCATTGGCTGCAACACTGATCTGTGTATTCTTACGGAGGAGGAGTCCTCTGTGTCAGAATACAATAGCACAGCAGGGCAGATCCCTGCATCCACCTAAGCCTGCTTAACACCCCTCCCCCCCCCCCAGACTGACAATGCTGCTGTCCAAAGTTGCCACTGGGCTGCTTCATCAAGAGCAATAAAGGAGCCTAAAAAAGTAAACTGATGCAGCCACCATATCCAAGGATTGGTAAGTGGCAATATATTACATTTTGATTTGGTTTGGGTTTTAATACCACCTTAACTTATACTCAATAAAGCTTTAGGCTTGTAAGCAGATGTTAGTATCCCTTTTAGGGAGACCACTCCCCTGGGTGATGCTAGTGGGTGGAGTACTGTGCCCTTTATAATCTGGTGTAGTTGGGGCTCTGGGCAAAAGGTGGATGGGAACCTACTACCCCTGACCTACAGCATGTAAATTTGTAAGCTGCAGAGTAGTAGACCTTCTAGGCCTAGAGAGAGACACACTCCATGTGAGGACTAGGTATGGGCTGAACATACCCGTTTGGTTTGCACCAGAACTTTCGAACAACGCGAAAGTTCGGACCTTAATAATGGACCCCATTAAAGTCAAGGGGACCCGAATGTCAAAAATCAAAAATGCCTGTTTTGAAGGCTTATACGCAAGTAATTGGGCATACAATGGCTATAGGGGTCCGGGTCCTGCCCTGGGGGACATAAAAAAGTTTGTGAAAAACGTCATTTTTAAATGAGCAGTGATTTTTTTGATTTTTAAAGTGAAAGCACAAAAAAGAAAAATTCCTTCCAATATAGTGCCTTGAGGGTCCCCTTAGTCTACCTGTAAAGTGGCAGGTCTGTACCATGTCTAGAATCTGCTGCAGCAATAATTTCATTTATAAAGCCAAAAAATTAAATTTTCCCTGCAAGCTGCCTTTATTTTGCTCAGCAACAGCTGGGGAGCCAGTGTGTATGATGAGGCCACAATGTAGTGCACTGGGAACAAGATTAGAGATTTTTTGGCTACATTCTGGTGTCACTTTGACTTTGGATAGAAGTAACGGGTACGTAAAAAATTGGTCTTTGGGTGTCGGTGGTGCCTTCCCACTGTAACCCTATAGAGGTAATCTTGATGAAAGCAAGAATTGGCCTTGCTGTAAAAAAATGCAATGATATGCACCTGTCAAACAGGTGCAGAAAAATTACTTTTTGGGTGTCGGGGGCGCCTTCCCACCATAACCCTATAGAGGTACTCTTGATGAAAGCAAGAATTGGCCTTGCTGTAAAAAATTGCAATGATATGCACCTGTCAAACAGGTGGTGAAAAAATTGGTCTTTGGGTGTTAATTGTGCCCATGAAACCTATACCAAAAACATTCTTCCAGATAAAATGATTGAACATCCTCAAAGCTAGGCAGCCTCGAAGTCCTGCAGAGATTCCACATCCCAAAAAGACTTAAATCAGTGACATCGGCATTAGGGGCTTCATAGCTAGTAATCCAGGACTGATTTATTTTTATAAAAGTCAAGCGGTCCACGGAGTCTGTGGACAGACACGTTCTATGATCAGTAACAAAACCTCCTGCAGCACTGAATGTCCATTCTGAAAGCACGCTGGATGCAGGGAAGCCCAACAAATCAATAGCATACTGGGCAAGTTCTGGCCAGTGGTCTATTCTCATGACCCAGTAAGTCAGTGGATCGTCAGCTGGAAAGCTCTCCATCTCTGTTTTGGCCCTGAGGTAATCATCCACCGTGTGATGCAGACGCTGCCGATGGGATGTGGAAGCTGACAGCCCTGGGCGGCGGAGACTAAAAAAATTCAGAAATGCCTCACTTAGGCGGACACTTCTCCACGCTCCTCTCTTGACCAACAGAAGACTCAAAACTATGTTTTCCACGACAAAGTAACCTACTGAATTCAGGAAAAATGTTCAAGAAAATACTCTTTAACGTGTCCTCAGGAGATGTTATCTTCTGCACTCTCTGTGGGGACGGGATGAGTTCTGAGACCTTCCCCTTATAACAGTAGTCAAGGAGGGTTGCCAACCAGTAATCATCCTTCTCCTTTATGCCACGTATTCTTGGGTCCTTTCGCAGGCTTTGAAGCATGAGGTTGCCCATGCGCCTCAAATTTGCAGAGTCTTGAGAAGCAGACTCCTCGGGGTCACTCAGGATGACAGCATCTGGAACTTCCTCCTCCCAGCCATGTACTACTATTAAGGATCCTGGGGTTGAAAAGCCATCGCTTACAGATTGATGCATGTCTTCCTCTTCTTCGAAGCTTATGAAAGTGCCAGAATCCTCCTCCTCATCCTCCTCCCCTCTCTCCTCTTATGTGTTCTGTGACATAGAAATGATGGTGTCTGGATAAAGTGGGCCTTGAGAGGAAAGGAAGTCCTCCTCTTCCTCCCGCTGCTCTGCCTCCAGTGCCTTGTCCATAATATCACACAGAGTCTGCTCCAGCAGGAACACAACAGGGATTGTGTCACTAATGCATGCACTGTCACTGCTCACCATCCTTGTGGCCTCCTCCAGTGGTGACAATACAGTGAATGCATCCTTAATGATCAGCCATTGGCACAGGTACTTGTTGACAGCCCTCTATTGCATGTATAGCCACTGCAGAATTCCCAAAGTTGACTTCCACCTCATAAGCATGTCACAAATCAGGTGGTTTACGGGCAGGTGGAATTCCCGTTGAATTTCAGCCAACCGAGCACTGGCTGTGTATGACCGCCTGAAATGGCTGCAGACTTTTTTAGCCTGGTTTAGTACATCTTGCAAACCCTAGGTACGTACTTAGGAAATGCTGCACCACCAAATTGAGGATATGTGCCAGGCATGGCACATGTGTCAACTTTCCCTGTCTAAGGGCGGACAGGAGGTTTGAGCCATTATTAGACACCACCATTCCTGGCTCCATCTGGCATGGTGTGAACCACCTCTGGGTCTGTCCCTGCAGAGATACAAGAATCTCTGCTCCGGTGTGATGCCTGTCCCTTAAACACACCAGCTGAAGCACTGCATGACACCCTTTAGCCTGACTCTGGGAATAGCCCTTTGAACGCTTAGGGGGTACTTGATGTTCATAGGACAATTCTGCAGAGGAGGGCATGGAGGTGGCGGAGGAGGAGGAGGGGGTAGAGCTCACAGGTCTGGTATCATCAACTATATGGCGTTAAACTGGCAGTGACGCACGCAAAACTATATGGCGTTAAACTGGCAGTAATGCACACAAAACGATATGGCGTTAAACTGGCAGTAACGCACACAGACGTAAATGGCGTTAAACTAGCAGTAACACACACAGAACTATATGGCATTAAACTGGGAGTAACGCACACAAAACTATATAGCGCTAAACTGGCAGTAAAGCATGCAAAACTATATAGCTTTAATCTGGCAGTAACGCACACAGAACTATATGGCGTTAAACTAGCAGTAGCGCACGCATAACTATATGGCGTTAAACTTGCAGTAACGCACCCAAAACGATATGGCGTTAAACTGGCAGTAACACACACAGAAGTAAATTACGTTAAACTAGCAGTAAAACACACAGAACTATATAGCATTAAACTGGCAGTAAGGCACACAAAACTATATGGCGCTAAACTGTCAGTAACACATGCAAAACTATATAGCTTGCTACTGGCAGTAACGCACACAGAACTATATGGCGTTAAACTGGCAGTAACGCACACAAAACGACATGGCGTTAAAATGGCAGTAACACACGCAAAACTATATAGCGTAACCCACACAGAAGTAAATGGCGTTAAACTGGCAGTAACGCACAGAGAAGAAAATGGCGTTAAACTGACAGTAACTCTATCAAATAGACGGTGTTCAACAGTCACTACACTGACACTATCTGAACTGTCCCTACTCTAGCTACACATTAATGTAAAGATTACTGACACGGTCTCACTACTAGGGATGAGCCGAACACCCCCCCGGTTCGGTTCGCACCAGAACCTGCGAACGGACCAAAAATTTGCGCGAACTTTAGAACCCCATTAAAGTCTATGGGACTCGAACGTTCAAAATCAAAGGTGCTAATTTTAAAGGCTAATATGCAAGTTATTGTCTTAAAAAGGGTTTGGGGACCCGGGTCCTGCCCCAGGGGACATGTATCAATGCAAAAAAGTTTTAAAAATGGCCGTATTTTCGGGAGCAGTGGTTTTAATGATGCTTAAAGTGGAAAAAAAACTGAAATATTCCTTTAAATATCGTACCTGGGGGGTGTCTATAGTATGCCTGTAAAGTGGCACGTGTTTCCCGTGCTTAGAACAGTCCCTGCACAAAATGACATTTTTAAAAGAATAAAAGTCATTTAAAACTGCTTGCGGCTTTAATGTAACGTCGGGTCCCGGCAATATGGATGAAAATCAGTGAGACAAATGGCATGGGTACCCCCCCGTCCATTACCAGGCCCTTTGGGGCTTGTATGAATATTAAGGGGAACCCCACACCCAAATTAAAAAAAGGAAAGGCCCAATATACTCTGAACAGCAGTATACAGGCGGTGCAAACAAGATAGGGACTGTAGGCTTGTTGTTAAGTAGAATCTGTTTGTAATTTTGAACTGGTACATTTTTAAAGTGTAGCTCCAGCCAAAAAATCTATTTTTAAGCTTTTTGGAAAACATGGGGAAGGGTTATCACCCCTGTAACATTTGTTTTGCTGTCTGTGCACCTCTTAAGAAGATTTCACCTGATTTTCTGTCCCAATGACAAATGTTTTTTAAAAATTTGGGGGTTTTAGTAAAACAAGGATTGGTGATAAAGCATCAGTGAAGAGGAGACACGTTTTTCCCATATTAAGTCTTACATGAGAGAATTTCCCTTCCTAGGGGTAGATTTCATCTCCTTTCCTGTTGTCTCCTTCCGTTTGCAAGTAAGAGTCGTTTGTAAGTTGGATGTTTGAAAGTAGGGGCCTGCCCTATATACGCTGCAGAACACAACACTGTAAGCCCTCACAGTTACTCTTGGTGGGCGCAGAAACGGACCCTGCTGTGAAATATTAGATCAAGAATTGTAATTATATGCCATTGTTGAACAGGGGCAGAAAAATTGGGCCTTCAGTGGTGGTGCTGGTGCCACAACACTGTAATCCCTCACAGTTACTCTTGGTGGGTGCAGGAATGGGCCCTGCTGTGAAATATTAGATCAAGAATTGTAATGACATGTCCCTGTTGAACAGGGGCATAAAAATTGGGCCTTAGGCACTGGTGCCACAACACTGCAACCCCTCACAGATACTCTAGGTGGAGCGCAGGAATGAGACTTGCTGCAAAGTATTGCTTAAAAAATTGTAATTACACACCCCTGTTAGACAGGGGCAGAAAAATTGCCACAACACTGCAACCCCTCACAGATGCTATAGTTGGAGTGCAGGAATGAGCCCTGCTGCAAAGTATTGCATCAAAAATTGTAATTATACATCCCTGTTAAACAGGGGCTGAAAAATGGGGCCTTGGGCACTGGTGCTGGTGCCACAACACTGCAACCCCTCACAGATACTATAGTTGGAGCGCAGGAATGAGCCCTGCTGCAAAGAATGGCATCAAAAATTGTAATTACACGCCCCTGTTAAACAGGGTCAGAAAAATTGGGCCTTGGCCACTGGTGGCGGTGCCCAGAACCAAAAATGTTCTTACAAGCTATCAGCATGATAATTGAGCAGGAAGAGGATTGTCACTCAGCATAACAGGATAGTCACTCAGCATCAGCATAGGGAGTCTTGAAGGGATCTCACATTAAAAAAAATCAATAGGTTACATTAGCATCAGGTGTTTGGTAGCTGGCGATCCAAGACTGATTCATTTCTATGAAGGTCAGCCGATTGACCAATTCAGTGGACAGGCGCACCCTGTGATCGGTTACAAAGCCTCCAGCAGCACTGAATGTGAGTTCCAAAAGAACGCTGGATGCAGGACAGGCCAGTAGCTCAATTGCATACTGTGCAGGCTCTGGCCAGTGATCCATCCTCAAGACCCAGTAACCCAGAGGATTTTTGGTGGGAATGGTATCCAAGTCTGATCTTGCTCCTAGGTAATCCTGCATGATGTGAATCAGACGCTGGCGATGGTTGCTGTAACCGATCAGACTTTGGGGCTGCGGACTAAAAAATTGTCTGAACACATCGGTCAGATGGCCAGCAACACGTTGTCCAGGAGGCCCAGGAAATTGTAACCTCCCAGGCTCTGGAAACGCGTAGCACAAACCTCTCTGCAAGGCCTCCTGAAGATGTTTCATCCTCTGCTCCCTCTGCGACGGGTAGATAAGGTCCGCAACCTTACCCTTGTAACGTGGATCAAGGAGGATTGCCAGCCAGTAATCATCCCTCCCCTTGATACCACAAATACAAGGATCCTTCCGCTGGCTTTGCAGGATCAGGGAGGCCATGCAGTGTAGGTTTGCTGAGGCATTCGATCCAGAGTCCTCTGGGTCTCTAAGAACGACATGATCCGCAGCCACCTCCTCCCAGCCACGTACAAGTCCATGGGTTTCTTCAGTCTGTAAATGATCCCTTGAAGACTGCTGCTGATGCTGAGTGCCAGGCTCCACCTCCATGCTGACATAATCCTCCTCCTCCTGATCCTCCTCATCCTTTTTCTGTGTGATCGGCGGGCACACAGGAACACTGTCTGGATAAAGGGGGCTTTGAGAGGTAAGGAAGTCCTCCTCTTCCTCCCTCTGTTCTGCCTCAAGTGCCCTGTCCATTATTCCACGCAGCATGTGCTCCAACAGGTAGACAAGAGGGACAGTGTCACTGATGCATGCACTGTCACTGCTCACCATCCTCGTGGCCTCCTCAAATGGTGACAGGACAGTGCATGCATCCCTGGTCATAGCCCACTGGCGTGGGGAAAAAAAAACAAGGTTCCCTGACCCTGTCCTGGTGCCAAAGTCGCATAGGTACTCATTGATGGCCCTCTGCTGCATGTGCAGCCGCTGCAGCATGGCCAATGTTGAGTTCCACCTGGGGGGCATGTCACAGATTAGGCGGTTCTTGGGCAGGTTAAATTCCTTTTGGAGGTCAGCCAGCCAAGCACTGGCATTATTTGACCTGCGGAAATGCACACAGACTTTCCTGGCCTGCCTAAGGACATCCTGTAAGCCCGGGTACCTGCCCAAGAACCGCTGCACCACCAAGTTAAGGACATGAGCCAAACAGGGCACATGGGTCAGTTGTCCCTGTCGGAGGGCGGAGAGGAGGTTGGTGACATTGTAGCAAACCTCCATACCTGGCTTAAGCTGGTGTAGCGTCAACCACCTCTGAACCTGCCCCTGCAGAGCTGACAGAATCTCTGCCCCAGTGTGGCTCCTGTCCCCCAAGCACACCAGCTCAAACACCCCATGGCATCTTTTTGCCTGCATGCTTGTGTAGCCCCTTGAACACCTACGGAGCACCGCTGGTTCTGAGGACAAATCAGCACAGGAAGAGGCCATGGAGAAAGAAGAAGTGGAGGGGGTGGAGGAGAGAGGTGTGGCAGAATCACCACTAGTAGAATTTTGGAGGCGTGGTGGCGGAACAACCGCCAACACTACTGCACCCTGTCCTGCATCCTTCCCAGCTGCCAGAAGAGTCACCCAGTGCGCAGTGAAAGATAGGTAACATCCCTGTCCATGCCTGCTGGACCATGAGTCAGCGGTAATATGCACCTTACCACTGACCACCCTGGCCAGCAAGGCCAAGACATTGCCTTCCACATGCCGGTAGAGAGCTGGAATCGCCTTCTGTGAGAAAAAGTGGCGTTTGGGAACCTGCTACTGAGGAACCGCACATTCCACAAACTCACGGAAGGGGGTCTAACAACTGAAAAGGCAGCAGTTGATTTGCTAGCAATTTAGCCAAGCTAGCATTCAACCGCTGGGCATGTGGATGGCTGGGAGCAAACTTCTTTCGGCGGTGCAGCAGCTGGGGCAGGGAAATTTGCCTGGTACAATCTGACATCGGTGTAACAATAGCAGATTGCCCTCAAGTACTTAGCTGTGACACAACTAATTCTACACCTTCATTCCTCTCAGTGCAGGTTTCAGAGAGGACTGAAGGTATAGTGGGGTTGGAGATCCCAGCTGATGAGGAGCAAGGAGAGGTCCGCTTTGTTCTTTGGTGTGGGTCTTTTAGGTACGCTTGCCAATGAACTGCATGGCAGGTCGACATATGTCTGGTCAAGTATGTGGTGCCCAAGCGGGTGATGTTTTGGCCACGCGAAATATGCTTGAGACATATGATGCAAATAGCAGCAGTGGGATCTGATGCACCCATCTCAAAAAAGGCCCACACCAAAGAACTTTTGGAATAATGCGCAGAGACAGCAGCGCCCTGCACATGCGGAGCTCTGCAGTGTGATGCAGTCAGTGTGCTACCCTTAAGATGGCTCATTGGAGATGTGCCTCCTCCCCCCTACTCCTCCTCCTCCTCCTCTCTCCTATCAGCACCCACGTGGAGTCAGTGACCTCATCATCCCCTCCCTCCTCATCCCTGGAGCAAAGCTGGCAGTATGCTGCAGCTGGGGGAACATGACTGCCAGATTGCTGTCCTTCTTGGGCACCCCCTCTCTCTGGGCTCATGTTACTGCCTTCCTCTAGCTGGGTACCATCATCTGAGCCTTCAAAACGCTGGGCATCCTTCTGGAGCATGTACTGTCGTCAAACAGTCCGGGGGACTCCTCAGGAGGACATGGTGGGGCTAGGGAAGGAGTGACTGATGCCATTGAGCTGAGGGAAGAGGCCGCGTTGGCAGCTGCTTTGCCAGACAAAGTACCCTGAGCCTGGGTGAGAGAGGATGAGGAGGATGAGGACTGCTTGGTCATCCACTCAACCAAGTCTTCGGCATGTTGCGGCTCAACACAGCCAGCTGACGAAAAAAAAGGACAAGCGTGTCCCACGGCCATGAGCTGATGAGGATGCACCATCTCCATGACCAGCACTGTTGCCTCTAGACACAGAGCCTGCTTGCCCTCTTTTATTGGCTTGTGACTATCTGCCTCTCCTTGTTGGCCTTCCAGACATACTAATGGCCTGCAGTGAGATGTAGCTGCACAAAGCTGGGATGTATATGTACTGATACTGCAGCTAGCAGAATCAACTGCCTGCCTGTAGTATTATTAGTATGGGAACACCAGCAATTGTCTTCAGGTAGCTTTAGGTGCACACAGTGCAGAGGACACAGTACACTAACTGTAAATATTGTAACTGCCTGCCTGTGGTACTAATAGGATCAGAAGAACACCACCAATTTTTTTCAGGTAGCTTTAGGTGCACACTGTGCAGAGGACACAGTACACTAACTGTGAATACTGCAGCTGCCTGCCTGTGGTATTAATAGGATCAGAACAACAGCAATTGTCTTCAGTAGGGATGAGCTTCGAGTTCGAGTCGAACTCATGTTCAACTCGAACATCGGCTGTTCGCAAGTTCGCCGAACAGCGAACAATTTGAGGTGTTCGCGGCAAATTCGAATGCCGCGGAACACCCTTTAAATGTCTATGGGAGAAATAAAAAGTGCTCATTTTAAAGGCTTATATGCATAGTATTGTCATAAAAAGTGTTTGGGGACCTGCAAAAAAAAGTTTTAAAAACGGCCGTTTTTTTGGGAGCAGTGATTTTAATAATGCTTAAAGTGAAACAATAAAAGTGTAATATCCCTTTAAATTTCGTAGCTGGGGGGTGTCTATAGTATGCCTGTAAAGGGGCGCATGTTTCCCGTGTTTAGAACAGTCTGACAGCAAAATGACATTTCAAAGGAAAAAAAGTCATTTAAAACTACTTGCGGCTATTAATGCATTGCCGGTCCGACAATACACATAAATGTTCATTGATAAAAACTGCATGGGAATTCCCCACAGGGGAACCCCGAACCAAAAAATGACGTGGGAGGTCCCTCTAAATTCCATACCAGGCCCTTCAGGTCTGGTATGGGTATTAAGGGGAACCCCGGGCCAAAATTAAAAAAAAAAAAAAATGACGCGGGGGTCCCCCTAAATTCCATACCAGGCCCTTCAGGTCTGGTATGGGTATAAAGGCGAACACCGGCCAAAATAAAAAAAAATGACGTGGGGGGTCCCCCTAAATTCCATACCAGGCCCTTCAGGTCTGGTATGGATATTAAGGGGAACCCCGCGCCAAAATTTAAAAAAAAACGGCGTGGGTCCCCCCAAAAATCCATACCAGACCCTTATCCGAGCACGCAACCTGGCAGGCCGCAGGAAAAGAGGGAGGGTTGAGAGAGCGTCCCCCCTCCTGAACCGTACCAGGCCACATGCCCTCAACATTGGGAGGGTGCTTTGGGGTAGCCCCCCAAAACACCTTGTCCCCATGTTGATGAGGACAAGGGCCTCATCCCCACAACCCTGGCCAGTGGTTGTGGGGGTCTGCGGGCGGGGGGCTTATCGGAATCTGGAAGCCCCCTTTAACAAGGGGACCCCCAGATCCCGGCCCTCCCCCCTGTGTGAAATGGTAAGGGGGTACAAAAGTACCCCTACCATTTCACTAAAAAAGTGTCAAAAATGTTAAAAATGACAAGAGACAGTTTTTGACAATTCCTTTATTTAAATGCTTCTTCTTTTTTCTTTCTTCTATCGTCCATCTTCTTCTTCTTCTTCTGGTTCTTCTGGCTCTACTGGTTCTTCCTCCGGTGTTCTCAACCAGCATCTCCTCCGCGGCGTCTTCTTCCCTTCTTCTCCTTGGGCCGCTCCGCATCCATGGCATGGAGGGAGGCTCCCGCTCTTCTCTTCATCTTCTTCTCTTCTTCATCTTCTTCTCTTCTTCATGTTCGTGTACCATAGACTTTAACGTTTGCGTGTTCGAACAAACTTTTTTCTGTTCTTATGTTCTGGTGCGAACCGAACAGGGGGGTGTTTGGCTCATCCCTAGTCTTCAGGTAGCTTTAGGTGCACACTGTGCAAAGGACACAGTACATTAACTGTAAATACTGCAGCTGTCTGCCTGTGGTACTAATAGGATCAGAAGTACACCAACAATTTTCTTCAGGTAGCTTTAGGTGCACACTGTGCAGAGGACACAGTACACTAACTGTAAATACTGCAGCTGCCTGTGGTATTAATAGGATCAGAACAACAGCAATTGTTTTCAGGTAGCTTTAGGTGCACACTGTGCAGAGGATGCACTACACTAACTGTAAATACTGCAGATGCCTGCGGTACTAAGAGGATCAGAAGAACACTACCAATTTTCTTCAGGTAACATTCGGTGTACTCTGTGCAGAGGACGCACTACACTAACTGTAAATACTGCAGCTGCCTCCGGTACTATTAGGATCAGAACACCACCAATTTTCTTCAGGTAGCTTTAGGTGCACACTGTGCAGAGGACACAGTACACTAACTGTAAATACTGCAGCTGCCTGCCTGTAGTATTAATAGGATCAGAACAACAGCAATTGTCTTCAGGTAGCTTTAGGTGCACACTGTGCAGAGGACACAGTACATTAACTGTAAATACTGTAGCTGCCTGCCTGTGGTATTAATAGGATCAGAACAACAGCATGTTAGGTACCTGGTAGTAGAGCCTGACTTGTAGGAGGAGACCTCTCATACAACGCTGGTTGGGGAGCCACTGGAGTGGGAACAGTGGTCTCATGAGCACAGTGTTGTAGGAGTGCCTGGTGAGGTAGATGTCTCTGGTGCTGGATCAGGGTAGAGATTCCTCCAGGGATGGCTGGACTGCAGGTGAAGGTGGTCAGCGGAGGACAGCCGGCTGAAGCACTGGAAGATGCAGATGCAGTGGTCACTGGAGCTGGAGCTGAAGGTGCAGCAGCACATGGCAGGCACAAGCAGGGTCAGACAGTCCGGGTCGGCAGGCAATCAAGGCAGGTGATAAAGGCAGGCAAAAGGCAGAGTCGGTAAGCAGGCAGAGGTCGGCAATGGGTACTGGCAGAGATAGCACCAGGATCAGGCAAGCCAGGTCGGATTGGAGAGAGAGGGATGGTCAGACAAGCTGGGTCAGTATAGTAGACAGATCAATCAGGTGCAGGTAACAAGCTGAAGACGAAACAGCAGCGCACCAGTGCAGCTGGAAGACCTTTATACGCTCAGTGGTGCCAAACAACGTTAACACGCGCACGCACCTGTTGCGTGCACACACCCATCACGCACCCGTGCGTGCCCAAGGGACGTGCTGACGCACTGCAATAGCTGGCCATTGCTGCATAGTCTGAACAGGGGCGCGCAGGCGCATGCGCGCACGCATATGTCAGTCTGGTGCTGACAGATCCCTGACATTGCCCCCCCCAAAGGGCAGCCTCCAGATGCCCAAACACCTTCTTTTCTCAGGATGGGCAGAGAAATAAGTGCAAACTAATCGCCTGGCACGAACGTTGCTGTCGGGTTCCCAGGAATTATTCTATGGACCGTAACCTTTCCACTTAATCAGAAACTGATTTTGTCCTTGTCTTCTTCTGCAGTCAAGAATAGCCTCAACCTCAAACACCTCACTTCCATCTACTGATGGGTTCAGGAGGTCTGGTTCCTCTATCAGGGAGAGGGTCAGGTATGGCAGGTTTTAGCAGTGACACATGGAATACCGGGTGAATCCTGAGAGAATCAGGCAAGGTTAGTTCATATTACATAGTTACATAGTAGGTGAGGTTGAAAAAAGACACAAGTCCATCAAGTGCAACCTATGTGTGATTATGTGTCAGTATTACATTGTATATCCCTGTATGTTGTGGTCATTCAGGTGCTTATCTAATAGTTTCTTGAAGCTATCGATGCTCCCCGCTGAGACTACCACCTGTGGAAGGGAATTTCACATCCTTGCCGCTCTTACAGTAAAGAACCCTCTACGTAGTTTAAGGTTAAACCTCTTTTCTTCTAATTTTAATGAGTGGCCACGAGTCTTGTTAAACTCTCTTCTGCGAAAAAGTTTTATTTCTATTGTAGGGTCACCAGTATGGTATTTGTATATTGAAATCATATCCCCTGTCAAGCATCTCTTCTCCAGAGAGAATAAGTTCAGTGCTCGCAACCTATCCTCATAACTAAGATCCTCCAGACCCTTTATTAGCTTTGTTGCCCTTCTTTGTACTCGCTCCATTTCCAGTACATCCTTCCTGAGGACTGGTGCCCAGAATTTTTTTTTGTTTAATATATTTTTATTAATGACAGGAAAGTCCCATGTACATAAAGAGATACCCATCACATGCTTGGGGATACTAAACATACATAAAATGGTACAGATTCCAGATTATACTGAGGTACAATAGAGAAATATGTATGCAAGACATGGGTAACCAAAAAAAAAACTTAAAATATATCATTTGAAACAGGACCTGATCCTGACAAATTTTTTGCTTATCGAAACTTCTAAAAGATTAAAAGAGAGAGAGAGAAATAAAATAGAGAAAAGAAGAAGAAAAACAGAGGGATGAAGCAAGATGGGAAGGGGGGGGGAAGGGGGGGGGGAGGGGGAGGGGAGGGAGGGGGAGGGGGGGGAGGGGAGGAGAAGGGATAGGAAGGGTGTCCACCTCAGTCAGAGCATTTGCATTTTAATATACGAGCACATTACTTGTCTAGAGCCATAATTTCCGCGTACGCCGCGGAATACTTGAAGGCGAACCACTGGGACCATATTTTCCTCCCCAAGTCTGATTTATTTCTGAGGGAAAAGGTTAAATCCTCCATATAGTATGTGTGGTCTACCTCGCATAACCATTGGCGCAGGGAAGGTATTTTGGAAGTTTTCCAGCACCTAGGGATGAGGGCTTTAGCAGCGTTTAACAAATGTGGTGTGATGGATTTTTTATATGGTCCCGCTGGTTCGTCTGTACAATGCAATAATACCTGCCAGGGGTCATTAGGAATCTCCGAACCCTGGATTTCTTTTATCCAATGGAGGATGGTGAGCCAGAAGGGCCTAATAAGAGGACAGGACCACCAGATATGCGCATGCGTCCCTCTCTCTCCACAGCCCCTCCAGCAGAGAGGTGAATCCTGAGGAAATATCTTGTGTAGTACAGCAGGAGTGTAGTGCCACCTGGTTAAGAGTTTATAATTAACTTCAGCTGTTTTCGAGGATATAGAGGATGTGTGTGAGAGTAGGAGGATAGAAGACTTCTGGGTTTCCGTTAGGGTCTTAAGGAGATCTTTCTCCCAGTTGTGAAGGAAGCTAGGGTATCCTACGGTGCCCAATGATCTTAATGATTTATAGAAGTAGGAAAGGGGTTTCTCCACTGGGCGGTCATCTACAAAGGCTGCCTCAATCACCGTCAGGCTAGATACATTGCGCAATGGCTTAGGGAGGGATTTAATTAAGTCAGATAATTGTAAATATCTCCATAGATCCATAAGCGGTGGGTTCGGAACCAATGAGAGCGCGGATAGAGGTAAGATGTCAGAGTCTTTTGTGACTTGATGTAGTAAGACTGAGTTCCCAAGATTCCAGGAGTGTAATCTGGGGTCAATGTTCCCCGGAGGGAAATACATGTGTCCAGTTATTGGCATGAGGGGGGAATTGCATTGCCAAGCGTGCTTTTTACATAGTAAGTCCCAGACCCTTAGGGTATAACACGTGAGAGGAGATGCTTCTACTGATAAATGCCTGGTTTTCTTCGGTATCCAAATTAGAGGGTAAAAGGTCAGAGCCCCCCAATGCAACCTCAAGTGACACCCAGATTTTTGAATCTTTATGATATTTCCAATCTGAGATTCTGGCTAAAATAACTGCCAAAAAGTATTGTTTAATGTCTGGAAGAGCCAGACCTCCCTCCGCCTTTGATCTAGTAAGAAGCGATCTGGACAATCTGGGACTACGTCTACCCCAGACATATCTACAAATCATAGTTGTTATACGTTTAAAGTACTCAGCAGGAATTTGTAATGGTATCATTTGAAACAAGAAGAGCAGCCTGGGCAGTACGTTCATTTTTACCACTCCAATCTTCCCCAACCACGAGTGCGCAATTTGGGACCATTTTTGGAGATCGGATTTGATCGAGTTTAAAAGAGGCATAAAGTTGGTTTGGAATGAAGAGGACAGTGAGGGAGTAAGGAATATACCTAGATATTTCATGGCTTTTTTTTGCCAACTAAAAGGGAAAGATTCCTGTAGGTGGGTCACGGTTTCTTTGGGGACTGAGATGTTCAAGATTTCGGATTTTGACATGTTAATTTTAAAGTTTGAAATTTGGTTAAAGGTCGAAAAGGCCAGCATTAAATTAGGAAGGGTAATTCTGGGCTGTTGAACGTAAAACAAAATATCGTCCGCATATGCGGCATACTTATGCTCAAAAGAGCCCACAGTAATGCCGTGTATGTTCGGGTTGTGTCTTATAGTTGATAAAAAGGGTTCTAACGAGAGGGCAAATAAAAATCGGTGAAAGGGGGCATCCCTGACGTGTACCGTTATGTAGTACGAAAGGGTCACTAAGAGTGCCATTAATTCTAAGTTGGGCTGTAGTATATTTATAGAGGGCTGCTATTTGGTTCAGGAGAGAGGGGCCAAGTCCCAGATGAGCCAGGGTCGCCATTAGGAACTCCCTGTCCACCCGGTCAAACGCCTTCTCGGCATCCGTTGACAACAGCAGGGTGGACTGGGAGGACCGACGCACACGGGCAATCAGGGAAAGGGTACGCAGAGAATTATCGCGTGCCTCTCTTCCAGGAATGAAGCCCGTTTGTTCATTCGAAACCCATTTTGGGACTAAGGGGAGAAGTCTATTAGCTATTAGTTTTGCGTATAATTTAGCGTCGATATTCAAAAGGGAGATGGGGCGATAACTACCACAGCAACTAGGGTCTTTTCCTACTTTGGGGATAATAGTGATGTGTGCATGCAGAGTTTCTGGTCTAATGGGGTCTCCGGAGGAAATTGAGTTGGCATAGTTAGCTAATCTTGGTAGCAAGATGTCCGCAAAAGAGCGATAGTATGAAACCGTAAGCCCATCCGGACCCGGAGCCTTGCCCGATTTCATGGCCTTAAGAGCCCTACGTAACTCTTCCGAAGTGAATTCACCGTCTAGAGTTGATAATAAATCGTCAGCCAATCTTGGGAGTTTGGCATTTACAAGGTAATCATGAATAGCCTGTTTGCGAGTAGCTTGGTCGAGGTATATTGTGTTGAACGTGATATAATTGTTGATAAAACATTCTGAACTCAGCCGCTATTGCAGGGGTGTGGTATACTAACTCATCAGTTCTAGATTTAACTTTAGCAATGAAAGATGCAGCTTTTTTTTGTTGCAGAGAGCGAGCCAGCAAACTACCAGGTTTATTGCCCCATTCATATGAGCGTTGGGCTGTAATGCGAAATTGCTGTTTTTGTTCAGTGTGAAAGAGATTTTTCAGGTCTTCTCTCTTTTTGGTCAGGGCCTCAAGCACTTGTTTTGCAAGGCCCGCCTTGTGTTGCCGTTCAAGGGAGCCTATATCCCTGAGCAGTTCTGCTTGCTGTGTCGCTCTCTCTTTTTTTTTCCTGGCCCCTAGTTCAATCAATTTTCCACATATGAAGGCCTTATGGGCCTCCCAAAGTACTCCCGGGGAAATCTCCGGACAGGCATTGTCCCTGAAGTATTGTACCAGTTCCCCAGAAATAGCAGCAATGTCTATGTCATCTGTGAGTAGATTCTCATTCAATTTCCAGTTAGCAATCCTAATTGGGATAGATGGGATTTTTATCTGAAGGATGACTGGTGAATGATCTGATAATGTGGAGGTTTCTATCTTTGCGTCAATGACAAGGGGGAGATGAAAGTGATCAATAAAGAGGTAATCGATGCGCGAATAGGAGTGATGTAAGTGTGAAAAATGAGTATAATCTCGCACCTTGGGATTGAGGATTCTCCAGGCGTCCATTAGCTGGGCGTCGTGCAGCTTAAGACACTGATGTTTTGGGTGCTGGTGACTTCATATCTTTGTATCTGGTTCTGACACATAGCACCAGATTCCATGGCATTCATTTTGAGTACCCATCATTGCAAGGTTGACTACTGTTAAGCGTGCAGCTTCTATTTAGTCTTTACAGGGTTATGCATTATGACAGTAATTCAAAACATAGAGTAAGTCAACAACATTATAGCTGGATATTCCCAGGCTGTGGCTGTTCTTTCAAAACAGTTGTGGAGCCAGTTATTAACTGAGGTTAATTCGGGGTTAAATAGGGAATCATTTTATTTAAAATTTAGAAACACAAAAAAATTACTTTTTCAATATACAGGTGGGATGCAGTGGAAGTAGCAGATGGTAGGAAAAGCCTCCCATCTGCATGTGACAGCTTCAAGTAATTACAATGCAACAAAACTGTTAAATTGTATCTATCAATGATCACTGTAGGAAACAGTTTTTAGTGGCTTATGTACACAGATTAGGAACGGTTAAAGGCTTAATTAGGGTACAAAGTAGGGATGAAGTCTGGGTTTGGGGCTACTATGGGTTTGACGTTGTTCCAGCCTGTTTCTGGTAGACATTTGTAATTTGTAACTAAACAAAATTTGGCCGAATTTTGCATCTTTCTGACATTCGGATGCATCAATGAATTTCAACTAATACAAAAGAAATTATAGCGAATATAATGAATGAATTCAACATGTTTCAGTAATTAGTTAACGATCTAATGAAACAAAAGGTCAACTCAAAGTAAATCTTACAGTCCAATCAGCTGATTAATTTTGTGCTGGAGGTTGGATTACTGGCAAAGTGCATTCCTGAGAACTGAGTGAGAAGGGTGTTGTATTGTATTTGAGCAGAGGAGAAGAGATATTGTCATTGCGTGTGTTAATAGATTCAATAAACAAACGACTTTCCAAACTACGAATCATTATCACGAATATATATACATACATAAATATCGAATTTCAGCTAATACGAAAGAAATTATAGCAGATATAACTAATGAATTCTACATAATTCGAGATTCAGTATAACAAATATAACAATAACGAATTATCCCAAAACGAATTAACGTAACATAACGATTATAACAGAACGAAATTATGTATTTTACGAATGACAACGAACAGAAACTAAATGAAATTTCCCGTTGTGCATAAGTTTAGTTTCTGGTTAAAAGTCATGGAGAACTAATGCGGGATTTCATCAGGAAAAATGGTTTGTAACCATAATGTGCTGCAAGAATGTTTACATATACATCAAATGCTGAAGAAAGACCAATAATTGGGACTTTTTTTTATATGTCAGCCCCCTCACTACAGTGTAGCCATAGTGCCAATATTTAAGAAGCTGCTGTAGGAATAGTAGAATCAGAATAGCTGGCAAACTGCATTGGAAAAGATTAGA
Source organism: Aquarana catesbeiana (assembly GCF_042186555.1). Taxonomy (NCBI): domain Eukaryota; kingdom Metazoa; phylum Chordata; class Amphibia; order Anura; family Ranidae; genus Aquarana; species Aquarana catesbeiana. The sequence goes on along the minus strand of NC_133324.1, from coordinate 451,719,754 downwards.
GTCAGTCAGGATACTGTACTTTCATTCTGATTGCTAACTCTTAGGACAATCAACCCCTTTGCTGCCTTTTTTTCTTATATCTAATTGTCAGCCGATTTGTCTTTAATTTTAGTTTGTGGTTGATCTTAAGATGACCAGCCAACTTTAGCTGCTTCTTTTTTTCTGCAAGACTTTCCCTTGAAAACTGGGCTTTAGTTTCAGGGGATATTGTTTTAGGCATAAATTGATTTTTATTGTATGTTGACATTTTGGATTAAACAGTCTTTTTCTTTTTGCTGCAAGGATTCCATTTGAAAAAGTAGACTTTCATTTCAGGTGTTGTATTTTGGGTTTTTCTTTTCTTTTAGGGGGTCTTGTTTTATAACACAGGCATGCTGCTGTAAAATTTTACACTGCTGTGTCATCTATAGTTTGTTAATCTTTGTGGTAAAACCCCTACCTGTGCCTTTTTGTCTCTGGCAAGTCCTAATGCTGTCCAATTTTACACTGCTGTATCTTCTACAGTATCTTAATTCTTTTATAAAAACTCCTACCTTTGCTCTTTGTTTCTAGACAATTTGTACCTAAAATTGCTGTTTTAAATTGTTTTGTTGCTGGTCAATTTTACACTGCTGTAATATCTGAAGTCTCTTAATTCTTTATGGCCCCCTATAGTGATGTATTTAGATAGTGGCAAAACAATTTTAGATTTAATCCTAGAGTCAGATAATATTGAAAAGTTAAAGTCTGCGTACACCTTTATAAAAAAAAAAAAAAAAAAAAATGACACGGTCTTCCGCTTTATATTCCATCCAGACCCTTATCCAGGCATGCAGCCTGGAAGGCCAAGAAATGGAGCTCAGTAAGAGTGAAATAGATACAGGGCTATTGTTTTGGGCTTTTTTTGGTTGATTGTTAGGCTATTTGCTTTGCTGGTTAAATGTTCTTAGACTGTTGTTTAAGACTATTTTTGGTCAAATTTTATTAGGCTATTGTTTGAAGTTTTTCTCTTATGGTTGAATGTTCTGAATATTAGGGGATGTTACATTTGCCCCATGACAGAAAACCTATAGATCAGAAAATAACATTTTGCACATATTTAAAATATTTGCTAGGGTATTATTTACATCTTTTGCACATATTCTGATGTATTAAGGCTAGTGACAGACTGCAACATGTGTCAGGTTCGATTTTGCCCATAGTTTCTCTTTAATGACACATACACACAATCGGACTTCTCGTCGGAAAAAGATATGATGGCTTTTCCCACAGGATTCCACTCAAGTTTGCCTTACATACACACATTCATGCAAAAGTTTGCTGAACTTACGACCGACAAGAACGCGGTGACGTACAACACTACGACGAGCCGAGAAAATTAAGTTCAATGCTTCCGAGCGTGCGTCGAATTGTTTCCGAGCATGTGTAGGAATTTTGCGCTTTGGAATTGCCACAGACGATCGCATTTTTGGATAGGAACTTTTTCCGACCGAAAAATCGAGAGCATGCTCTCAATCTTTTGCTGGCTGGAATCCGGCCAGCAAAAGTCCGATGAAGCATACACACGGTTCCATTTTCCAAAGAAAAACTCTCATCGGTCTTTTGCGGGCATTAGTGTATCTAGCACTTCTGCTTCAGCTTGATTGTGACAAGCAAGGCTAATATTTGATGTCCTTGTTTTCTTTAAAGTGTATGTAAACCTGATTCATGAAATTTGACCTAAGTAGATATATCTGTAGTGTTTACTTATCTCTCTCCAAAGCCCTAAGTCCTGTGTCTTTCTGCTGTTGTGTTCCTCTGTTATCAGCATGATAACTTCTGACAAGTTCTCCGAGACGGGAGATAAAACCAGCCTGAGATTTGTGTCAGGGTGGGTGCTATAAATAGATTAGCAGAGAGCTTGTCTTGTCACAGCACAGCTCTGAAAGTATCTTCCTTCCTCTGCGTATGCATAAGGTGGTGTGTGCCTTTCCTCCAATCAGATGTCACACAGTGTAAGCCCAGTCTCAGTAAGTGGGCTTAGCACTATATGACCATATAGTGTGACCAAACCCCCGTATTTTTGGATGTGTTCAGGTGTTTTTAACTAGCCTTGCAGGATAAATGTCATTTTTGTATGTGTGCGCTGTAATCTGTTTTGTACTGTTTTTGGTCTTATAGCAGCACCATCTTGAATGTAAAGCATTTTAGGGTGTGCCTCCAAGTATGTTTTTGTACACAGTGTAAGCCCAGACACCACTCCTACTGCTGAATAAGGAAGTAAAAATTCTAACACAATGTAAGAATTCTAAAGAATATAGCAAGCTGAAGACACAAGATACATATGTAAAACTTATGTAGGGAGATTTGTTTCATCTCTGTGTATCATCTGAGGCTATTCACTTCATTGGGTATAGGAGAGGGTTTACATCCACTTTAAGGGCCATGTTATGCTTAATCTTTTGTGCTAACACAATGCATGTTACATGCAGTTTTTTCACATTGAAGGACACTCCAATGCAGTAAGGAAACACAGCTTCAATGCACAGTGTAACAAGCCCCTGCTCGCTCCGTTCCACTCTCCCAACACTCCTCTGAGGCTATAGAATCAGATTGCAGATCGCAACATCTGATGGTTCAGTCATCCAATGCTCCGGGATTCGAACTACAGCTATGTGCCGATCGAATACAGTTGTGATAGCTCAGAACAAACACCAGGCAGGCTGTATGTAAGTTCAAACAGGAATCTCACTTTTATTGATGCACACAACACACTTTTATACACAGCAGTTTGAACACCCCGACCCCAACAACCACTTTCCTATTGGTCAATTATAAAGTACACTTTAGTCTTCAATCAGGTCCTCTTGTCCATGCAAATGAGGACTTGAAACAAGGTCAGCACCGATACCTTGAATAGGTGGACTGATATGTGTAATGACACAGAGAAGCCCCAGGGGGTAATTAAAGTACATAAACAAATGGTCAAACACAGAACAATGCCTTCCTTCCAGACCATGGAGCCGCCTGGAGGGGGTTAGCCTTAAGACAGGGCAGACGACCCCCCACTGTATAATAGAATCAAAGGAGAAATACTTCAGTATTCCAAGCTTCATGACAATCCAGTATTACAAGGTTCATGTCAATACTCCCCCCTGGGAAACAGTCCAACAGCCACAGTGGGCCCCCGAACAGGTCAACTCGAGGATGTTGGAAAAGTAGTCTTAAGGTTCCAGGTCTGTCTGCTGGGATAACCCACCCGCATTCCCGTTTTGAGGCCCTGGCCAATATTGTATGGTGAAATTGTACAGTTGCAAAGCCAGGCTCCACCTTAGTAATCGGCCGTTCTCTCCCGCCACCCGGTTAAGCCATATCAAGGGATTGTGGTCCGCCATGACGGTAAAAGAGCATCCATACACATAGGGCTGCAATTTCTTTAAAGCCCAGACTAAGGCCAAACACCCTTTTTCCACGGCAGCATATCCAACTTCACGGGGTAACAACTTGCGGCTGAGATACACCACCGGGTGCTCTTTCCCGTCATTGCCAACTTGACTTAGTATGGCTCCCAGTCCGAACATGGAGGCATCTGTATGAATGACAAAGAGTTTGTTAGGATCGGGTGCCGCCAGTATGGGAGCTTGTGTTAGGCCGGTTTTTAACTGATGAAACGCTGTCTCGCACTCCGGGGACCACAGGACCTGTCTAGGGAGAGTCTTTTTGGTCAGGTCCGTCAGGGGTTTGGCTATGTCACTATAGTGGGGTAAAAACTTCCTGTAGTACCCTGCTGTCCCTAAAAATGTAAGTACCTGGGTTTTGGTTCTGGGAACTGGCCAGTTTAGGACGGCCTTGATTTTTGCAGGTTCTGGCCTCTGCTTCCCACATCCCACTCTATGTCCCAGATATTGCAGTTCAGATATCCCGATATTACATTTGTCTGGCTTCAGGGTTAGGTTAGCGGCTCGGATCCTATCTAGCACTATTCCCAGGTGTCTAAGATGTTCCTCCCATGTCTGGCTAAAGATTGCGATGTCATTAAGACATGCGCATGCAAAATCTTGCAGACCATCAAGGAGTTCATCTATCATCCGCTGGAAGGTAGCCGGAGCATTCTTCATCCCGACTGGCATTACCTGAAACTGGTAAAGGCCGAACAGGGTGATGAAGGCCGACTTTGAAATTGCTTCCGCTTCCAAGGGAATCTGCCAGTAGCCCTTACATAAGTCAATACTCGTCAGATAATGTCCCTGAGCTATTTTGTCCAGCAATTCATCCACTTGCGGCATAGGGTAGGCATCTGTCACAATACAGTCATTCAGTCGCCTATAGGCCACACAAAATCGGGTCATGCCATCCCATTTTGGGACTAATACTACAGGGGAAGCCTAGGGTCTTGCCGATGGTTCGATCACCCCTAACTCGAGCATCTCCCTAATCTCCGCTCTCATCCCTTCTTGCACTGCTCCGGGAATCCTATAGGCTGGTTTTCTCAGGGGCTTCTGCCCGGGGGTCTCCACCTTGTGCACCGCTATGTGAGTATACCCAGGGAGTGCCGAGAACATCTCCTGCCGGTCCTGGAGTAATTCTCTGGTCTGTTCTCGTTCTTGGGATCCTAATCTATCTCCTAGCCATATATCTTCCACACCCCTGGAACAGTTACTGATTTCGGGAAGCTCCAGCTTCGGTAGATATTCAGAGTCCCCAGTGGCAGGAGCGCATATGCGGCTACGGCCTCAGTCCTCTCATGATAGGCCTTCATCATATTAATGTGGAACGTCCTTTTAATTTTTGTGCCTGCACAGCTGGCAACCACGTAGGTGGTATCGCACAGCTGTTTTACCACCTGATAGGGGCCCTGCCAGGAGGCCTGTAATTTATTTTGCTTCAGGGGTTTTAGTACCAGGACTTTCTGTCCGATATAAAAGGTGCGATTCCGCGCAGACCGATCATACCAAACCTTCTGCTGACTCTGGGCCGATTGCATATTCTCATGGACTAGATCGGTAAGTTCCTGCAGTCACTCCCTGAGTTCCAAGGCATAACTAAGAATGGGGAGGCCTTCTGGATCCTCTACCCCCTCCCACTGGGCCCTCACTAAGTCTAAGGGCCCCCTAACCTTTCGCCCATACAACAGCTCAAATGGGGAAAACCCTGTGGACTCTTGGGGTACCTCTCTATAGGCGAACAGTAGATGGGGAAGATATTTCTCCCAATCCTTCCTACTCTCCACGAAGGCCTGAAGCAGCTGCTTCAGGGTCCCGTTAAATCTCTCACACAGCCCGTTAGTCTGAGGGTGGTAGGGGGTGCTCTGGAGGGGTTTAATCACACAGAGACGCCAGAGCTGCTGCGTCAGCTCAGCTGTGAACTGGGTACCCTGATCGGACAATATCTCCTGGGGAAACCCTACCCTAGTGAATACCCACAGTAAGGCATCTGCTACTGTATCAGCCTGGATATTGGATAAGGGAATGGCCTCCGGGTAGTGGGTGGCGTAATCCACCACCGTAAGAATATACTTCTTCCCAGTGGCACTGGGGCGGGCCAGTGGGCCTATAATATCAACCTCTATGCGGCTAAAGGGTTCTCTAATGATCGGCAGGGGTTGCAGCAAGGCTTTTGGGTGATCCCGTCTTCCCTACTTTCTGACAAGTCTCACAGGTCCGGCAGTATTCTCGCACCTCAGCATGTCACCTGGGCCAGAAGAACGCATGAGACAACCGACTCCGGGTCTTAGCTATCTCTGTTCGGCCAAGGGGATGTCGTGAGCCAGCCACAATAGCTCTGTCTGTATTTCTGGGGTACAACTAGCTGTTTGTGGGGACCCTGTCGCTTCCCGGTACCCATTCCCTCAGTGTAACAATAAAGAAACCCTCCCTCCCACTCTATTCTGTCTTCCCCCAACCCCCCTGGATCCTTGCCCGCCCTGTCCCGATAACCAGCTAATGTTGGGTCATTCTGAGTCTCTTGCCTAATGTCGGAGGGAGAATCCCAGGACACAGGGTTGTCAAGTCGGGGTAATGTAGGAGGATTTGGTCTTACCTGGGTCCCCATAGGAGTGGAGTTGCCTTGAAGTTGGCTCTGACGTCGGGTGGTCACAGCCATGGCGGCCTCTGGGGCATATGAGGAAGTCAAATGCCCCAAATCGTTCCCCAAAAGTACTTCCGCGGGTAACTCACGTAGTAATCCCACTCGCACTTGTCGCTCCCCTGAGCCCCAATCCAAGAGGACTTGGGCGGTGGATAAACGTAGCACCTTGCCCCCTGCTACCCTGACTGCAACAGTCTGGCCGGTCCAGGCCGACTGGGGAATCATGTGAGGCTGAATGAGGGTAATCGTAGCCCCGGAATCGTGGAGTCCCTGGGCCGGCTGCCCATTAACCCATACTGCCTGATGATGGTGCTGCCGATTATCTCCGGCAGCAGCTTGGACGGGATCAGCCTCAAAAAGTTTGCCACACTCTTCCTGAACATCTCGATGGTTGGGCTCATTCTGGAAGCAAAGAGCCACTGGTCTGGATGGATGAGCAGTCTCTCGGTACCTCGTGGATCGGGTAGGACAATATCGCTGCAGATGACCGGTTTGGTTACAGGTATAGCACTTAGGTCCGTTAGGAGGGTTGGGTCGGGTTGGGGGTCTAGAAGCAGACCACCAAGGTACTGAAGTTGGGTTAGAGGCTGGTAAACTGGGCTGAGATAGTGGATAGCGCTCGCTTTCGCCTGACCTTCGAGAGTCCAGATATTCATCGCCCAAAGTAGCCGCTTGCTGTACAGTCTGTGGTCGCTTATCTCGCACCCAATCCCGTACTACCGAAGGTGTGTGGTTAAAGAACTGTTCTAAGAGTACTAGCTGGGTGATGTCCTCTATGGTATGAGCGTGGCTTCCCTGGAACCAGCCCTTAAGCCCCTGCTCGCTCGGTTCCACTCTCCCGACACTCCTCTGTGGCTATAGAATCAGATTGCAGATCGCAACATCTGATGGTTCGGTCATCCAATGCTTCGGGATTCGAACTACAGCTATGTGCCAATTGAATCCAGTTGTGATAGCTCAGAACAAACACCAGGGAGGCTGTATGTAAGTTCAAACAGGAATCTCACTTTTATTGATGCACACAACACACTTTTACACAGCAGTTTGAACACCCCGCCCCCAACAACCACTTTCCTATTGGACAATTATAAAGTACACTTTAGTCTTCACTCAGGTCCTCTTGTCCATGCAAATGAGGACTTGAAACAAGGTCAGCACCGATAGCTTGAATAGGTGGACTGATATGTGTAATGACACAGAGAAGCCCCAGGGGGTAATTAAAGTACATAAACAAATGGTCAAACACATAACAATGCCTTCCTTCCAGACCATGGAGCCATCTGGAGGGGGTTAGCCTTAAGACAGGGCAGACGACCCCCCCACTGTGTAATAGAGTCAAAGGAGAAATACTTCAGTATTCCAAGCTTCATGACAATCCAGTATTCCAAGATTCATGACACACAGGCATTGTAGTGCATCACAAAACATAGTAACATACAACTATGTGCATTCAGCTTAAATGGGTTGCCTTAACACAACAAAAAAAGCATATAAAAAGGAAGGAAAAAGAGGAGCTTAGATGCCTTTTTTAGCAGGCCCTGCATGTCTTACCTTTTTTTTTTACAGCTTCTTTAAAGTGGTTGCTAAGCCACTTAGTAAATTACATGCAATCCCCTCTGTTAGAAAGAGTCCTATGCTGCCGTGTATGTTCTTTGTAAAAAAAAATGTCCATTTCTACCTGCATTCACAGTGCCACTCAGCACTCACGTGACTCCTTGCTGCTCAGTCTCCCGATCTGACAGCTAGAATGGGAGGGGCTGAGAATCCCCCACTGACATCAGTTGGGAGGAGGGAAGGAGAGGAGGAGAGAGCCGAGACGTCAACCTGGGAGGACAGGAGCAGCGAGGAGTCACGTGTGTGCCGAGCATCGCTGTGAATTCAGGTAGAAATAGGCATATTTTTTACAAAGCACAGACACTGCAGCATAGGATACTTTGTAACAGAGGGGATTGCATGTAATTTACACTGTAATTTCAGCAGCAGGAGGGGGTGGGCGGGCACTGTCACTAGCTGACAGACAGGAAGGGGGGATGGGGGAGAGCAGAGAGGAAAGCTGTGGATGACGGAGGCACGTAAACTCACCACGGTGTCAGGGCTCAGCGGCCATGATAAACAATGGTCAGTTTACAGAGGGGAGGGCAGAACCAGGCAGGATCAGCCAAGTATTTCAGGTGATACAGGGGGCCAAATTACACAGCACAAGCACTGTGCTGTTTAACATGCTTTAAAGTAAAAGGATCACATTTTTTTTTAGGGTAACAAATGCTTTAAGTCTTCCTAAATCTTTAGCTTATTGTTAATTAAAATGATAAACTTCCCATATAATTGTGCCGCTTGAGTTACAATAGAAAAAATAAAGTAAGTGTCTGTTTTGGAGACCAATAGTATAGCAATACTTGTTGATTAGTCAGCAATGCTTTTCTTACTTCTGCAACACTAATTTTGAAAGCTACAGCATTTCTGAGTATTTCTACAGATTGCATAAAAATGTTACTTGCCAAATATCACTTTTTGAACTGCTTGCCAATGTTTCATTCTGCAACTGGATAGAAAACTGGCTTAAAAAAAACATATCCAAAGAATAGTGATTAAGTCATACTCTGAATGGTCTAAGGTTGTTGTGGTGTACCCCAAGGTTCAGTGTTTGGACCCTTAATTTCTAACATATTGATAAATGACATATAGTTTTGGATTAAAAGCAACATTTCTGTGTTTTTAGTTTACATCAAACAAACTTGCAAGACACCCTCAATGCTTGGTTTGGCAACTTTGTAACAAATGAGGTTTGATATTGATGAATGTAAAGGTATGCACTTATGGGCTAAAAATCTGTGTGCATCATATATTCTTATTTTTATTTTTATTTTCCTCTGCTGTAGCAAATTGGATCCTGCTTTACTGGGGTTTTTCACCTTTCTCTGGATCAACTGGGGGTATAGGATTGTGTACAGTATATGGGATTGTATGATATTATTTTTTATTTATTTTTATGGTTGAACTAGATGGACTTGTGTCTTTTTTTCAACCTGACTAACTATGTTACTATGTAACTATATAAGTATAACTGGAAAAGTCAATGATAAAGAAGGATCTGGGTGTTGTTGTAGATTATAGACTTAATAATAGTATGCAATGCCAAGCTACAGCTTTTAAAGCAAGCAAGTTTTTTTGTTTATTAAAAAAGGGATGAAGTCCAGAGATACATAATTTTGCCCCTGTACAAAGCATTAGTAAGACTTCATCTGGAATCTATAGTTTAGTTTTTGGTTCACATAAAGGATATTGGAGAACTAGAGAGAGTGCAGAGAAGAGCAACCAAATTCATAAAAAGCATGGAGTACCTCAGCTATTAGACAAAATTCGCTGAACTGAATGTATTCTCTCTTGGGAAGAGGCAATTAAGGGGATATGATCACCATGTATAAATACATAATTGATCCATTAAGTTTACTAGGTCCAAAGTTCTTAAGTTTAAAATTATTACAAATGACACTCTTTGCAACTGGAGGAAAAGATGTTTAACTTTAACATATGGAAGACACCTTCAGAGTAAGGGCTGTGAAAATGTGGAATAAATTCCCCCAGGAACTAGTTCTAACCAGCTCAGTTGATTTTTGTTCAAGCTGAATGCATTCCTAAATGCACTAAATATAGCTGGCTATTAACATTTATAAGTAAAAACACCAAAAATTGTTGATCCAGGGAATAACCGATCACCTTAGGAATCAGGAAAGTTTTTTTTGTCCCCTAGGGGATCAAATTGGACCGTGCATTTGGGTTTTCTTTTTGATTCCTTTGGATCCATTGTGAGTATAAGGTTCTGTATAAGGAAGTATTTATTCATTTTTTTTTAATTATTGGTTTAACTAGATGGGCTTATGGCTTTTTCGACCTAACTACAGTATGTAACTGTACTATATGCCTAATGCTTTTTGGAGTAGTAAATGCTTGTAGATATCATGATTTTTGCATACATTGTAAACCAACAGATTCAAAATCTGCAATAAGTGTGTATGTGTATGTGTAGATACTTTGTACATTCATATTATTTGAGGGTTCAAAATTTAAAGATTTAGAATACAATACTGATAAGAAAAAAAATGGAAAAATCTTCCTAAATGAAACAGAAAATGCCAAAATTTATGAAAAATCCTGGTGTTTTTTTTTTGCTATCACCTCATATATTTTTGAGAACACTGACGTTTTTTGACAGAATGTTTCCTGCTGCTGCTCTTTACAAAAATATTCAATATTGTTACCATGGATATCAATTCCACTTTGTGCAGTATTCTCTCTTAAAATTAGTATTTTGTTATTTTAAATGAGAACAAGTAAAGTATAAAGTATCTTCAGTGGTTTTAATGTTTTTAAACATGAATGTGAAAGTGCACCACTGAAAGATGAACTACAGGTACAAAGTAAACCCAAGCAGCAATAAATTGTCCTTACTTTAAAAATTGTGCAACTGCAAGGTGTTGAGCTAGGTGCAAGAGATTTTGTTATCCAGTGCAAGCCTACTGACTATAAGGACATTTTATCACAGACCTTTTATCAAGTACAAGAGATACCTGTGGACAGGGCCGCTAATAAGGGGGGACCACCAGCCTGGAGCTGCCATCTCAGAAGGGGGGGCCTGGAGTTAGAGCAGACGGGGACTCACAAATCCTGTCCACCAATAAGCTCATCCCCCGCTGTGCAGCTATTTAGAAAACAAACTTCTCTGGGCCCCCTGTGTTCAGTGAGAGCCGGGGTACAATAAGCGAACTTATATCTTCATTTCCGGGTTGAGGAGGATTAATCCGCCTCATCGTACTATACAGCTGAAGCCCACCCTCTTCAATATGAATACACCGCAGCCAGCCGGGAGCACTGCGGTGGATTAATCCGCCTCAACCTGAAAATTAAGAAATAGTCTGCTTACTGTCCCCCGGCCCACACTGAACACAGGGGGCCTGGAGATGTTTGTCTTCTAAATATCTGCACCATGGGGGGATGAGCTTATTGGTGGACAGGATTTGGGACCCCCCGCCCGGTCTACTTCCGGGCCCTCCCCACCCCCAGTTCCCTCCAGCCCTATTTGCTCAGCTCGGTGGTGCCCAGGAGGAAGTGAGGACCAGATGTATCAGCAGTGCTCAGCTGGTCCTGGGCCCCCCGCTCCAGGAGGAACCACCTGCAGGAGAAGCATTGCACCTGGACCCCAGGTAGAAGAAGCTGCCCAGACCAGGTGCTGTGGGGGGGGACTGAACTCTTGGGTAATACCAAGCACATATGGAGTAACACATCTAAGGGCATTGCTGTTGATTAGTGTACATTAGTGTTGCCCTCTGAACTGAGTGAACCGCAGTGGATCACTTTTCGGAGTGTTTGACAGGTGGCAAAGAAGCATTATATTACCTCCTCACCACCTGATTTAATCCCTAAAAACCTGCACCACCTCTCTGCAACTGTGTTCATTGTACATGGTTGTGAGGGTTCCCCATTCAGTGGAGTGGGATGCATTTGGCCACTGAACGTAATGGGAGAATATTTTTGTATACCCTCATTTACTGCCTTTGCCATTACCACCTCCTGACTACTGCATTCTGTACATTATATATCCCAGACCCCTGCCTTCCATGCATTACCCACGCCTGACCTCTGCACTCTGTATATAAAACACTCCTCACCTCTACACTATGTACATACCCCAGACTCCTGCAAACTGTACAGTACATACAGTGCTGTGAAAAAGTATTTGCCTCCTTCCTGATTTTTTTTATCTTTTTGCATATTTCTCACACTTAAATGATTCAGATCATCAAACAAATTTTAATATTACACAAAGATAGCCCGAGTAAATCCAAGATGCAGTTTTTAAATTATTATTTCATTTATTAAGGGAAAAAAGCTGTTCAAACCTGCCTCTGGCACTATGTGAAAAAGTGATTGCCCACTCCCATGCTGAATCATGAATGAACTGTGATTTACCACAATTTTTTGGAAAGCTGATATAAATTTCACTTGCCACACCCATACCTGATTACTGCCAGACCTGTTGAATCAAGAAATCACATAGATAGAAGCTGTCTGACAAAGTTAAGCATGCTAACAGATCACAAAAAGCCACACATCATGCCACAATCTAAAAAAAAAATCAAGAGCAGATTAGAAACAAACGTATCTTTCTAGGAAGGGTTTCAAAGTCATTTCTAAGATTTTGGAATTCCGGTGAACCACAGGAAGAGCCATTATTCACAAATGGAAATAACTTGGAACAGTGGTGAACCTTCCCAGGAGTGGCCGGCCTACAAAAATTACTCCAAGAGTATGATGACGACTCATCCATGAGGTCATAAAAGAACCCCAGAACAACATCTAAAAAAATGCAGGCCTCACTTGCCTCAGGTAAAATCAGTGTTATAGATTCAACAATAAGAAAGAGACTGGGCAAAAATGGCATCCATGGGAGAGTTCCAAGGCCAAAGCCACTGCTGACCAAAAAGAACACGAAGGCTCATCTCACATTTACCAAAAAGTCCATCAAGTCCAACCTATGTGTGTGATTATGTGTCAGTATTACATTACATATCCCTGTATATTGCGGTCATTCAGGTGATTATCTAATAGTTTCTTGAAGCTATCAATGCTCCCCGCTGAGACCACCGCCTGTGGAAGGGAATTCCACATCCTTGCCGCTCTTACAGTAAAGAACCCTCTACGTAGTTTAAGGTTAAACCTCTTTTCTTCTAATTGTAATGAGTGGCCACGAGTCTTATTAAACTCTCTTCTGCAAAAAAGTTTTATCCCTATTGTGGGGTCACCAGTACAGTATTTGTAAATTGAAATCATATCCCCTCTCAAGCGTCTCTTCTCCAGAGAGAATAAGTTCAGTGCTCGCAACCTTTCCTCATAACTAAGATCCTCCAGACCCTTTATTAGCTTTGTTGCCCTTCTTTGTACTCGCTCCATTTCCAGTACGTCCCTCCTGAGGACTGGTGCCCAGAACTGGACAGCATACTCCAGGTGCGGCCGGACCAGAGTCTTGTAGAGCGGGAGAATTATCGTTTTATCTCTGCAGTTGATCCCCCTTTTAATGCATGCCAATATTCTGTTTGCTTTATTAGCAGCAGCTTGGCATTGCATGCCATTGCTGAGCCTATCATCCACTAGGACCCCCAAGTCCTTTTCCATCCTAGATTCCCCCAGAGGTTCTCCCCCCAGTGTATAGATTGCATTCATATTTTTGCCACCCAAATGCATTATTTTACATTTTTCTACATTGAACCTCATTTGCCATGTAGTCGCCCACCCCATTAATTTGTTCAGGTCTTTTTGCAAGATTTCCACATCCTGCGGAGAAGTTATTGCCCTGCTTAGCTTAGTATCGTCTGCAAATACAGAGATGGAACTGTTTATCCCATCCTCCAGGTCGTTTATGAACAAATTAAATAGGATTGGTCCCAGCACAGACCCCTGGGGGACCCCACTACCCACCCCTGACCATTCTGAGTACTCCCCATTTATCACCACCCTCTGAACACGCCCTTGTAGCCAGTTTTCAATCCATGTACTCACCCTATGGTCCATGCCAACGCACCTTATATTGTACAGTAAACGTTTATGGGGAACTGTGTCAAATGCTTTTGCAAAATCCAGATACACCACGTCTACGGGCCTTCCTTTATCTAGATGGCAACTCACCTCCTCATAGAAGGTTAATAGATTGGTTTGGCAAGAACGATTCTTCATGAATCCATGCTGATTACTGCTAATGATATCATTCTTATTACTAAAATCTTGTATATAGTCCCTTATCATCCCCTCCAAGAGTTTACATACTATTGATGTTAGGCTAACTGGTCTGTAATTCCCAGGGATGTTTTTTGGGCCCTTTTTAAATATTGGTGCTACATTGGCTTTTCTCCAATCAGCTGGTACCATTCCAGTCAATAGACTGTCTGTAAAAATTAGGAACAACGGTCTGGCAATCACCTGACTGAGTTCCCTAAGTACCCTCGGATGCAAGCCATCTGGTCCCGGTGATTTATTAATGTTAAGTTTCTCAAGTCTAATTTTAATTCCGTCCTCTGTTAACCATGTAGGTGCTTCCTGTGTTGTGTCATGAGGATAAACACTGCAGTTTTGGTTACTGAAGCCCCCCGATTCACTCGTGAAGACTGAGGAGAAGAATAAATTCAATACCTTCACCATCTCCCCATCCTTTGTAACCAGATGTCCTTCCTCATTCTTTATGGGGCCAATATGGTCTGTCCTCCCTTTTTTACTGTTTACATACTTAAAGAATTTCTTGGGATTTTTTTTGCTCTCCTCCGCTATGTGTCTTTCATGTTCTATCTTAGCCATCCTAATTGCACCCTTACATTTCTTATTGCATTCTTTATAAATTCTGAATGCTGTGGATGATCCCTCAACCTTGTATTTTTTGAAGGCCTTCTCCTTTGCTTTTATATGCATTTTTACATTGGAGTTAAGCCATCTAGGATGTTTGTTCGCTCTTTTAAATTTATTACCCAATGGGATACATTGGCTAATGCCCTTATTTAATATGCTCTTAAAGCAAACCCATCTCTCCTCCGTATTCTTTGTTCCTAATATTTTATCCCAATTTATGCCTTTTAGCAAGGTTTGTAGTTTAGGGAAGTTGGCTCTTTTGAAATTCAGTGTCTTTGTGTTCCCTTCATGTCTCCTATTTGTGTGATTTATACTGAAACTAATTGACCTGTGATCGCTGTTACCTAAATTGCCCCGTATTTCCACATCTGTTATCAGGTCTGTATTGTTGGTAATCAGTAGATCTAGTAATGTTTTATTTCTAGTTGGTGCGTCTACCATCTGACCCATAAAATTGTCCTGCAAGACATTAAGGAACTGGCGAGCCTTAAATGAATGCGCGGTTCCCTCCGCCCAGTCTATGTCTGGATAATTAAAATCCCCCATTATGATAACACTTCCCATCCTTGCTGCTAATCCAATTTGTGATAGGAGATCCGTCTCCACTTCCTCCCTCAGGTTAGGGGGCCTATAGCATACTCCCAGTATTATTTTCCCCTTAGCTTCATCCCTTTGGAGCTCTACCCATAAAGATTCCACCCCCTCCCTAGCCCCCTCAGTGATGTCATCTCTCACATTCACTTGTACATTATTCTTGATATATAGGCATACCCCTCCCCCTTTTTTACCCTTTCTATCCTTGCGGTATAGGGTATACCCTTGAATGTTTGCCAGCCAATCATGAGAGCTGTTGAACCAGGTCTCTGAAATTCCCACAAAATCCAAATCCTCCTTGTACAACAGTATCTCTAGTTCACCCATCTTGTCCACCAGGCTCCTGGCATTGGTGAACATGCCACATAGTTTAGACCGGTCGCATATTGTCCTCGTATTGGGTGTTTCAAGATTGCAACTTGGACTTGCTACTATACTCACCTTGTGTTTTTGTGCTTTGGTTAACCTACCACTAATGCCCCCAATACTACCCTCTGGAATATCTTCCGCGCTGGCTATCACTGTCTCTGGACCCTCCCCCCCATCGCCTAGTTTAAAAACCCCTCTAACTTTTTGGCCATCTTCATTTCCAGCAGATCTGCACCCTCCTCATTTAGGTGCAGTCCGTCCCTTCTATAGTACCGGTTACCGACTGAGAAGTCGGCCCAGTCCTCCAGGAACCCAAACCCCTCCTTACTACACCAGCTCTTCAGCCACTTGTTTACTTCCCTAATCTCCCTCTGCCTCTCTGGTGTGGCTCGATGTACCGGTAGTATTCCTGAGAACACTACCTTGGAGGTCCTTTTCCTCAATTTTGCTCCTAAGTCCCTAAAATCGTTCTTTAGGACACTCCATCTGCCTCTGACTTTGTCATTGGTGCCAACGTGCACCATGACAGCCGGGTCTTCCCCAGCCCCTCCCAGTAATCTGTCCACAAGATCCGTGATGTGCCAAACCCGAGCGCCCGGTAGACAACATACTGTTCGGCGCTTCAGGTCTTGGTTACAGATTGCCCTCTCTGTCCTTCTAAGAATTGAGTCCCCTACCACCAGAATCTGTCTTTCCTTTCCCTTTGCTGCCCCCCCACTCTCACTGGAGGAGTTCTTCCCCTGGCAGCTAGGAGAGTCCCTCATCTCCAGCAGTGCTGGTCCCTGACTGGTAACACCAATGTCACTCAATGGAGCGTACTTATTGGGATGCTCCAGTCCTGGATCGGCCTCCCTGGCACTTCCCCCTCTACCCCTCCTGACTGTCACCCATCTACTCTTTGCTAGTGCCTGCACCTCTTTGTCTCCACCCGCCTCTGTGCTGGCCCCTGCCGGCACCTGCCGTGTACATTCCTGGCTCACCTTTAGTATGGAGGGACTTCTCAGTGCTGACAGTTGCTTCCCCAGATTCAGAACCTGGGCTTCCAGGGAAACAATGTGCTTACATTTTGCACAGCAGTATTCGCCCTCGATCGGATGATCAAGGAACGCATACATGCAGCAAGATGTACAAAGAGTCGCCTCTCCACACCCGCCGGGCATCGTACCTATTAAATTTAGTGAGGATTTGGGGATTTTACCCTGTCCAAATTACCTAACAACTAGCTTCCTGGCACTAATACTCAAGACAATACACAGGTACACGACAAGACAATACACAGGTACACAATACACAAGTACTAACGATCCACACACACTACTCAGACAACACTCAGATACTCACACTACACAGGTACTATGACCCCTGTTATAACCTCCTGTTTTAAACTCTTGTTTTTAACTCCCACTTAATCCAGCTCCACTTACACCAAGCTCCACCGCTTCAAACTGAGCACGCTCAGACTGAGTCCTACAACAAGTTAAATAGGCACCTGGGCACCTGTGAGCAATTAACCACACCCCTTAATTGATAGACTGATGAAACAGAAAAAAAAAAAAAAAAAGCTATTTAAAAAGTGACAGCAAAAGGCAAATTAAAAACTAAAAGGAAAAGTCCCCAAAATGCAACCCAGCAAACACCAACAGACAGCAGCAAACACACACCAACAGACAGCAGCAATACACACACCAACAGACAGCAGCAATACACACACCAACAGACAGCAGCAAACACCAACAGACAGCAAGACTTGTATACTCTAACACTTGTTTTTAACTCCCACTTAATCCAGCTCCACTTACACCAAGCTCCACCGCTTCAAACTGAGCACGCTCAGACTAAGTCCTACAACAAGTTAAATAGGCACCTGGGCACCTGTGAGCAATTAACCACACCCCTTAATTGATAGACTGATGAAACAGAAAAAAAAAAAAAAAAAAGCTATTTAAAAAGTGACAGCAAAAGGCAAATTAAAAACTAAAAGGAAAAGTCCCCAAAATGCAACCCAGCAAACACCAACAGACAGCAGCAAACACACACCAACAGACAGCAGCAATACACACACCAACAGACAGCAGCAATACACACACCAACAGACAGCAGCAAACACCAACAGACAGCAGCAAACACCAACAGACAGCAAGACTTGTATACTCTAACACTTGTTTTTAACTCCCACTTAATCCAGCTCCACTTACACCAAGCTCCACCGCTTCAAACTGAGCACGCTCAGACTAAGTCCTACAACAAGTTAAATAGGCACCTGGGCACCTGTGAGCAATTAACCACACCCCTTAATTGATAGACTGATGAAACAGAAAAAAAAAAAAAAAAAAAAAAAAAGCTATTTAAAAAGTGACAGCAAAAGGCAAATTAAAATTGGGGGGTGCAGTCATGAAACTTGGGTTATCCAGGACAATGATACGAAACACAACAGCAAGTCCACCTCCAAATGGTTCAAACAAAGCAAAATCTAGGTTTTGGAGTGGCCTAGTCAAAGCCCGGACTTAAATCCAATTGAGATGCTGCATCATGACATTACACAGACCATTCATGCTGGAAAACCCTCCAATGTGGCTGAATTAAAACAATTCTGCAAAGAAGAGAGGGCTAAAATTGCTCCACAGCAATGTGAAAGACTCATTTCCAGTTATCGCAAATGCTTGATTGCAGTTGTTGCCGCCAAGGGTGGCACAACCAGTTATTAGGTTTAGGTGGCAATTACTTTTTATACATACACCTAATACCTGCCCTCCCACTGTTAGTGTAGTTTTGCCACATACTTATTTCTCCAAGGCACACGGTCCATGCTGCCTCCTTTTTCTCTGCTTGCTGCCTGTGGGCTAGGGGGAGCTGTGGTCGGGCTCAGGCCCCAGGCCCGGTCAGTTGGGGGGTCGTGTCAGGTAGGCTGTACGGGGCCCTGTGATTTCTTTTTTTTTTTTTTTTAATTGTATTTTTATTAAAGTATCAAAGATTAAGTACAAAGTTGTATCAAGGTGTACATTGCACTATCAACATAAGTGCATTATAAACAAACATAATGAAAACAAAAACAAAAAACAAACAAGTATAAGTGATAAAAGAGTGTTCCCAGAAACAAGGCACATATATGTATTAAATCAAATCTTTATGATGTACGCGATAAATGTACTGCGTGAAAGTACCCAAAAGTAGTTCAGAGTATATACACAGGCAACATAGAATTAAATGAGGTTAGGAATAGGGCATATTTGGTAGTATGGGGGTCCCGAATTCCGAAAGATCCCATGGTTCCCATATTTTATTAAATTGGGGGGTGCAGTCATGAACCGAAGCCGTCAAGAACTCCATTGTCCGAATCTCAGCCACTAAATGTAGAAACCCGGACCATGGGGGAGGTGTATTGGATAACCAGAACAATGGGATAATCCTCCTGGCGGCTAGCAATATATAGGATATCAATTTGTTTGTCTTTTTTGATACCCCCGAGGGGGGAAGACCCAAAAGGTAATTCAAAGGATCCAACAGAAGAGACACCCCAGTTACCTTTTGTATAAGTAAATGCACATCATTCCAAAAAGGTTGCATCAGGGAACATTGCCAGAAGATATGGAATAGTGAGCCTATATCAGATCCACACCGCCAACAGAGCTGTGAAACTGAAAGATCATACTTATGGATTACATCGGGAGTTCTGTACCAAAACATGGTTAATGGTTGTCTCCCTCTGAGTGACACATTTAGAGGATTTAAAGGTAGAGGACCAGATCCTATCCCACATTTGTATTGTGACAGGATGGCCCACCAACTGAGACCACTTGCGCATGTAATGGTGTAATGTTTCCGTAATTGGAGTCGGCTCATGGAGGATACGATAGATACATGAAATTAAGTGCAATTGATTGGGGCCTTGAGCACACAAGTAGTTGGTTTGTCTAGGGTCAGGGATGGCGATTTAGAATGAAAGAAATGTCTAACCTGTAAGTAGAAGTGGAAGAAATGTGATGGTAAATCAAATTTCTCTCTCAAAACGTCAAAGGAATGTAGCTTCCTCGTTATAGGATGAACTAGGTTCTGCAGCTGGAAGAGATGTACATTTATCCATGGAAAGATCCTGCCTAGGGACATACTATCTGGAATGAGGGGATTAAGTAGTACATTTACAAGAGGAGAGCAGGGGGACATGAAGGTAACGTTTGAGGCAATTACGCCAAATGGTTAAAGTTAGTGCCATTGGGCCAGTGCACTGACGTTTATAAATAGGGTCTAAAACAGGGGGAGCACCCCAAACCAAGGAGCTCGGATGAACCGGATAAAGTACCCCCTTCTCAATGGCAGACCATTGGTTAGGTGCATTTAAGGAAGTCCAAGAAGTGATGGCCCTTAAGTGCGTTGCATGATAATATTTAGTGATGTCCGGGGCTTCTAAGCCTCCTCTGGACCTAATGGAGAACATCACGGAGCTTGCTATGCGGTGGGCACCGCCATTCCATATGAATTTAAAAAAAGATCTTTGAAGTGATTTTAATTGTGAGGCGGGTACAGCTACTGGGAGAGTTTCGAAGTAATAAAGTAGCTTGGGTAAGATAGACATTTTTAACACATTAATTCTGCCCAATAGAGACAAGGGATATTTGGTCCAGGACGACAGGGACTTATTTATATCCAATATCAGAGGAGGGAAGTTAGTGCTATAAAGGGAGGAGTAGTGAGGGGTAAGTAGAATACCCAAGTATTTAAGTGAGGTACTACACCATTTATAAGGGTATGATTCTTTAAGTTGAGATAGTAATAGCATTGGAATGTGTATAGGAAGGGCTTCAGTTTTTGAATTGTTGACTTTATACCCGGAAATAGCACTAAAAGAGGTCAATAATTTATGTAATGAGGGAAGGGATATCAGCGGGTTGGTGATAGTTAACAGAATGTCATCTGCAAATAACGATAATTTATATTCCCCCTGTCTCATCGCCACCCCACGAATATCAGGATTTACACGGATAGACTCGGCTAGGGGTTCTAGGCACAGAATGAAAAGCAGCGGTGATAGGGGGCAACCCTGATGAGTTCCATTTGTCATGGGGAAGCTAGGAGACAAGAAGGATGACATTTGCACCTGCGCTGAAACATTTGAGTACAAGGCCTCCAAAGCTTTTAAAAAAGGACCATCGAAACCATATATTTTTAAGGTGGCAAACATGTAGGGCCAACTTAGCCTGTCAAAAGCTTTCTGCGCATCTAGGCTCAAGATCAATGCCGAACGTGAGGTTCTATCTAAAAGGTCTATTAGGTCTATCGTACGTCGGGTGTTATCTCCTGCGTGTCTACCAAGGACAAAACCCACTTGATCCCTGTGTATCAGTTTGGGAATAAATGCGGAGAGTCGGGTAGCGAGTATTTTAGTGAATATCTTGTAATCCGAATTTAGGAGGGCTATGGGTCTATAGTTATCTGGGACAGAGGGATCCTTTCCAGGTTTAGGGATAACCGAACTAAACGAGTGGGAAAACTGAGAATGTGGGGGAGTTCCCTTAAGAAGGGAATCATATAAGGCTAACATATGAGGAGATAGAATGTCAAAAAAAGATTTGTAGTAGGAGTAGGGCAATCTATCAGGGCCAGGGGATTTGTGTAATGGTAGTTTTTTATTTATAGCTAGAAGTTCTTCCTCTGACACTGTTGCATTTAAACTCTCTAGGTCCGTTTTAGATAGTTTTGGTAGTTTTATATTGGAAAAAAAAGACTCAAAATTTACCTGCGTAAAATCGAAATGGTTCTCCGGAGTCAGACAGTTATACAGTTTGTTGTAGAAGTTACCAAAAATTTTGGACATCTCACGAGGGCAATGAGTTCTAGATCCGTCTGTATGCAAAAGGAAATCAGGCAGGGAGTAGAACGGATGAGGGCATAACTTATTAACTAACATCCTGTGGGGCTTATTTGAGAATTCGTAGAATTTCTGCTTCGTCTACAGCATGGACCTAGCTGTTTTGTCAAGTTTTGTTGATTTGATTTGTTCTCTAAGGTGAATGACTTTACGTAGTTTCTGCACGGTGGGACCACCCAAAAGCCTCCGTTCAGCAGTTACTAGAGCGGACATTAAGTACTGCAATAAACTGTTTCTATCTCTCTTTAGTCGAGAGCCCTCAGCTATACACATACCTCGGAAAACAGCCCTATGTGCCTCCCACAGTGTAGAAACCTGAGATACTGATCCAGAGTTGAGTATAAAATAATCTTTCAAGTTATTTGCTAGAATAGATTGGGATACTTCAGACTGCAAAAGGTGGTCATTAAAATGCCAGTGACAGGATTTAGTGTAAGTCTGGGATAACATTAGATCTAGTGTAATGGGCGCGTGATCCAACCATGTAATAGGGGAAATGTCTGACTCAACTACATAGGGAATAAATGGAGCCGAGATAAAAAAATGGTCAAGACGGGAGTACATTTTATGAGCTGGTGAGTAAAACGTAAATTGCTTAACAGAGGGATGTTTTATCCTCCATGAGTCGAATAATCTGTATGATCTAATACATTTACGGAATGCATTGGCTTGAGACAATATTCTTTTAGGTGGGGTAGTATTAAAAAGTGCTTGTCTGTCCCTATTGGGTGACATGACCAGATAGAAGTCCCCACCAACTACCATAAATGGTTGTGAGCGATATTGGGGAGTATCAAAGAGTTTGTTGAGGAACTCAATCTGACCCGTGTTTGGGGCGTACAAATTAACCAGTGTAAAAGAGGTAGACATGTATTCACATTCTAGAATAAGAAATCTCCCATGAGGATCTACATGTGACCTCCGAACCTTGACAGGACATGCTTTCCTGATCAAGATTGCCACTCCTGCCTTGCCCGTAGAATCAGAGGCAAGATAGGAGATGGGAAAAAACCTGGAGGCAAATTTCAATGATCCTCCTGCCCGAAAGTGAGTCTCCTGGATCATCACTATGTCTGCGCCCGAGGCCCTGAAATCTTTCAGGGCCATCCAGCGTTTACTAATGGAGCCCAGGCCCTTTACATTATAGGACATAATTTTTAGAGCCATGGCTGTGATCTATCTAGGAAGGCTAGTGTGAGGGCAACTAGTACTATAAGTCTGGAAGTAACATGAGGATAGGAGTATACACATTGCAGTTTACAAGTAATTATAATAATGAACGTTTTCCCATCTCTAGTTATTGAAAAACACACCCCAAGTTCTTTCTCCCTTAGAGTAAAATGATAATGACCGTGGGGTCTCAAACTATGGAATACATCAATAGATATGCATAGGAACTGTAAAAAAAAAGAAAAACAAAAAAGGAAAATCAAAAGAAAAAATGGAAAAAATAGTTCAAAATTCTGTGGACCTGAGAAAAAACAGTTTCTCAGGGAGCCCTGGGCATAGACCAGGGCCTGGTGGGGACGTGGGCGGACCTCCATCTGGCGATTCTGCTTGAGGAGATGGGAGAGGGACCGCTGCTCACCTTATGCATTTGGTAGCGGAAAAGACAAAAATAGGACAAAAAGATTTTGAAGAAAAACCTGTAAGTCCTTAGGAAAAAGCAAGGTTAACAAATATAACAGGTATGTTTGACACTTAAAATTTCCAAAAACCTTTAGTAAATGTATCTTAAGGGATGAGAAATATTCTACCCCGAAAAAAGGAGCGAGGCAGATACAAAAACTGGAAGAACCAAAACAGCAACATCGTTTCGTCTAAAAAAAATTTCGTCCAAAACTCTGAGAGGAAACGGAAATGCTAAAGGCAGGGAAAAATAGAACCAAAAATAAGAGCGTTCAGAGGGATACTCAAGGAGGTTGCTTAGAAGATCTCAGGTGTTGAGGAGCAGAAAAGTGCTTCTTTGATTTGCCCTGAACAGGAGTCCAGATGCGAGTAGGTGTAGTTGGAGGCAAGCGGGCCTGTGTGTTAGGAGAGATAGTATCTTCTTCCGGTAAAGGGGGGAGACCCAGACTTTTTAGGAAGGCCTCAGCTTCTTGTAAATCACGTAAAGAATATTGGGCTCCATTTTTGGATACAGCTAGACGGAAAGGGAATCCCCAGTAATATGGTATCTTGTGTTGTTGTAAGTGTGAGGTGAGGGGGCGCAAGTTCCTCCGTTTAGCAAGAGTGATGGGCGAAAGATCGCTAAAGATCTGCAGCTTGGCGCCCTTGTACGTAATTTGGGATTTATTGCGGGTCGCCAGGGTTAGTGCCTCTTTACTTTCAAAGTAGTGAAACTGTACCACAACATCCCTGGGTCTAGCTCCAGCCAGAGGTTTTGGGCCCAGGGATCTATGGGCCCTGTCCAATCGCCAATCTATGTCCACAACTGAGGGAGCCAGGTTATTAAAAAGGCTCAGAAGGTAAGGTCGGAGTTCAGAGTCGCACACTGTTTCCGGAATCCCTCTGAATCATAGGTTTTGTCGTCTTTCTCTGTTCTCCAAGTCTTCTTGCTGTAATTGGAGTTTAGATACGGAAAGGCGTAAGTTATGATTTTCCTCCTCGATCGCCTGTACATAATTTATCATTTCGTCGAATTTGTTCTCCAGAGTGTTTGTGCGATCTCCAATTTGGGTTATTTCCCCTCTTAATTCAGCAGCTAGCTTGCTCACCTCAGCCGAAACATTGGACGTAATCTGTTGAAGTAAAAGCTGCAGCTTGGAGTCCAGAATGTCAAGGGTGAGAATCATATTCGAGGGTGAAAGAGTGGTTGCAGGGTTTTGCGAGCCAGTCAGAGAGGAGCTTGCGGCATCTTCCAAATCCAGGGAGGGATCCAGTAAGGCGAAAGGATTCGCAGAGGAATTAGAGGAGGCTTGCTGTGGTCTGGTACCATAAAGCTCCACTGTTGGTTCTTCTCGTGGCACAAACAGTGGTTTGTAGTTTAGTTGCTGTTGGCCAATTTTGTCCATGAGGTACACAGAGGTTTTAGTGATCAAACATGCAGGCTTACCTCCAGCGCTATATATTGCTAAAACTGCTGTATGGAGGTCTTGGTGAGCAGACAGGGGCCCAGGGTTTATTTAGGCAGCATCTCTCTCAGAGTAATGTTGTGTTCCATTTGGATCCTCAGATCCCCCTGATTACATCTCTACCTTCCCTACCTGACAGTCTGGGATGAGAGAAGCAGATCCTGCAGTCCCCAGCACCTTGCGAATAACCATGCAGCTGGAGGGGCAGAGGGGATGATTTCTGGGTGTATATGAGAGTCCCAAGATGGCCGCCGGCCTCCAGGAGCAGGCCGAAGCCTCGGTCTGTCCTAGGAGAAGGCCGCCGAGGAAGTAAACACGGCCGCTCGCAACCACTGGGGCACCCACGGGGATAGAGAAAGGGAGGATCGGGTGGTCTGACGCCCCCCAGGGACTCGACAGCGGGCGATCCTACTCACTGTGACCCGGAGTGTCTGTAATCCAGTCCGCAGGCCGCGTCAGGCCGCAAGGCCGCAGGATACCGAGGCCGGGTGCCGGATGGTTCTCCACGGCCTCCCCGGTTCCGCAGGCCAATCGGTGCAGTCTCCAGGGTCAGAGCAGACCCCGTCCAGTCGCCCACCAATCCGCGAGCCTGTGGGTTCAGGTAAGAAGCGCCGCTGGCCCGCTTGTAGGCCCCAAGATGGCGGCGGAAGGTCCTGGTGTCAGGGAGAAATCTCAGCCGTGAGCGGGGTCAGACCAGCCAAAATCATAAATAGCAGTCCAGGGCAGTTCAGCAAGGGTCTGGGACCAATATTATATAACTTGTGGCTGCGGGAACACAGTATAAGGCAACGGATGGCCTTAGATTAGAGTGGGCTAAGAGGAGCTCAGCTCACATGCGTCCTTCCAGCAGCAGGTCCGGACACGCCCCCCGGCCCTGTGATTTCTAACAGCAGCCCTGCCTGTGGATATCTGGTTGACAACCTGCTCTTGAACGGATTTTGGTAGGAGTTCAATACAAAGGACAGTAGTAAGAGTCCCGATTTGCTTTTCTATTACTGTGAGCAGATGTAGGCACCATAGACTTGCTTCTGTAATCCTTCTCATTTTTATGAACTGTCCAGACATTGGTTGTAGGATATACAATGGGTATTGAAAAAATCACCCTCTTTAAAATAATCTAATTTTGTTGCTTTGCAGCCTGAAATGAAGACTGACACAGTTTTTGTTTTAGCCAGCTGTAAATACTCAGTGCAACTGATAACAGCAGAGTGAAAGATATAACACCAACATGTCAGAAAAAAAAAATTACTGTATTTATCGGCGTATAACATGCACTTTTCCCCCTTAACGGCTGCCTCAGAGGGGAAGAAGGGAACGAGTGCTGCCGAAATAGACAGAACTGAATCTCCTGTGTACTCGGCTCCACTCGCAGTCATGCCCAGTCCCGCCTCCTAGCATTGACGTCCCACCATTGGACCGGTGTTATGTCCATCATAGGAGCCGGGCCAAGGGGCAGGACGGGGCGGGACTGCGAGCCGACCCGAGTACACAGGAAATCCGGCTGTGTCTATTTCGGCAATAACAAGGCTGCAGATGGGCACTGATCATGCTGCAAAGAGGGGCAAGACTGCAGATGGGCACTGATCATGCTGCAAAGAGGGACAAGACTGTAGATGGGCACTGATCATGCTGCAATGATGGGCAAGGGTGCAGATGGGCACTGATCAGACTGCAATGATTGGCAAGGCTGCAGATGGGCACTGATCATTCTGCAATGATGGGAAAGGCTGCAGATGGGCACTGATCAGGCTGTGATGATGGGCAAGGCTGCAATGATGGGCAAGGCTGTAGATGGGCACTGATCATGCTGCAATGATGGGCAAGGCTAAGGCTGCAGATGAGCACTGATCATGCTGCAATGATGGACAAGACTGCAGATGGGCACTGATCATGCCGCAGTGATTGATAAGGCTGCAGATGGGCACTGATCATGCTGCAATGATGGGCAAGGCTGCAGATGGGCACTGATCAGGCTGCAATGATGGACAAGGCTGCAATGATGAGCAAGGCTGCAGATGGGCACTGATCAGGCTGCAATGATGGGCAATGGCGAGGCTGCAGATGGGCACTGATAAGGCTGCATTGATGGGCACTGACCCTTATTTTGCTTCAAAATTCTATATTTAATTTCAAATATTTTTTTTTAGTTTAAAAGAGTATAGGTTAGCATAGAAGAGTTTAGTAACAAAGTTACAAAATATATTACATGCATATGTATGTGATAGTACAAACGTGTTAATGGGCTTAACATTTTAGGTATGAATAAACATACCCTAGACAAAGATTTATATCATACTGCGGATAACAATCTGAAGGATTACCACATATGCTTTGAATCAATAAAACATTAAACAAGACATGTTGAACCATATAGGAGAAAAGAAAAACTGGGAAGGATGGGGAAAGGGGGGAGATGGGGGGGGGATTATAGGTTACCCAATTACCTTATGGCACGGCTTTATATCAGGACTCATGGTAGTATTATTTTCAGCAGGGGGATTGTGAGGGGTTTAAGTTATGTCTCGTTGTAGAGTTCTCTCCAAGGAGACAATTGCTCATAGAATTCAGTTAAGCCACCTAGTTTGTAGACCATTAGTTGTTCCAGAGAGTATGTCTCAGAAGTGAGATTTACTACTTCTCCAACATTCGGGGCTGTGATAGATTTCCACTTCCTCATGAGAATTAGTCGTGCGGCAAAAAGTATATGCATAGCCACATGTCTAAGGCTCTTTGGAAAATTTTCTATGCCAATGCTCAGAATTTCCAGTTTAAAGTCGGGTCTGCAGATGAAACACAGTCAGCTTAGTGATAAGTTTGAACACTGAGTTCCAGTAACTACGTATGTTGGGACAGAACCACAACATGTGAGAAAGAGTGCCTATTAGGCCGCAGCCTCACCAGCATTGGTTAGATTGTTCCGGCGTAAATTTAGCTATCATGTATGGCGTATAGTACCACCTAAAATTGAGTTTTTGCGCCATTTCCCAGTATGTAGCACACTTAGAAAGTGACATATTATATGATATTGCTTTTTGCCACTGGTGGTCTGGGATATCAATGTTTAATTCTGAGGCCCACTTGATCAGGGGCTTGGAAGCCTTAAATGTGAGTTTATCATGCAGGCAGTCGTAAAATAATGATATTCCCTTCTTTTTTGGATTTGGAGATGTCCAGAAATTCCAGGCATCTTGGGAAATCATTATAGTCAAGTTTAGCTTGGGTGTTAAAGTGAATTTTAGTTGGGCGTAGGTGAGGAATTCTCCTTTTTGGAGAGAGTATTTAGAAGCTAGTTCCTCATATGCAATGAGTTTACCTTCCTTAAGTATAGACGAGATTTCTCTGATCCCTCTTGCTTCCCATCTGGAGGTTGCAATGCCGGGGTTGATGAACTGAAGTGTTCCTATGTTAAGTGGGATTTTCGTTTGTTTGGTCATTTGATTACCGAGTTGTAGGAAACGCCTCCAAGTTAGTATGAAGGCTGATATAGTGGGATGGTTCAAGCCAGGACTGAGATTAGGGGATACGGCGTTTGCTAGTAGAAGTGACTGCAGGTTGCCCGGTGCCACTAGCGACTGTTCTATGGTGCACCATGATTTACAGTTTGGATAAGTAAACCAGAACCTCAGTTGGTCTAATATTGTGGCCGAGTAGTAGTCCTGTAGGTCTGGTACTCCCATGCCCCCTGCTTTCCTATGCTTCCTAAGGGTGTAGTAACTACATCTGGATTTGCCTTTGTTCCACAGAAATGTAGATATCGTTTACTGGGTATTTTTAAAGAAGGCTAGTGGGATTTGGATCAGTAATGTTCTAAAAATGTACAAAATGTTGGGGAGAATGGACATTTTAAACGCTGCCAACCTGCCTGCCCATGATAGGAAAAGTTTGCTTATTTTAACCATGTCTTTTTGAATCTCTAACATAAGTGGAGCAAAGTTCTCCTTGTATAGGTTTGAGATGGGATAAGTTAAGGTGATGCCCAAATAGGATAGTGTGTTAGAGGACCATGGGTATGTGAACTGGGATTGTAAGGAATTTTTTAAGGTCCTATTAATGTTAATACCCAATATGCTAGATTTTGTCTCGTTGACCTTGTAAAGGGAAACTAGGTTGAACTCGTTGAGGATCTGGTTTACTGCTGGCAGTGATCTAGCAGGGTCATCTAATGTCAAAATAATGTCATCCACAAAAAGTGTTATAGGGTAATGTTCTCCTCCCGCCTGTATCCCTTTAATGACACTATGGGACCTAATTCCCTCCGCAAGGGGTTCCATCACCAGAGCAAAGATGATCCCTGTCTCGTGCCATTTGAAATTGTAAAGTTTTTTGAGAACAGTCCTTCTGAGTATACATAAGCAGATGGAACTGTATATAAAGCAGTGATGGCAGAAAATATTTCACCTTGTATGCCAAACTTCTTCAATACTCTGGATAAGTAACCCCAGTGGTCCGTGTCGAAGGCCTTCTCTGCGTCCAATGTTAACAGCAGAGAAGGCCTTCGAGAAGACTCCGCCTGATGCATGAGATTTATAATTCGTCTAGTAGCATCAGGGGCCTGACGGCCTGGGACAAATCCCAACTGGTCTGGTTTAACAAGAGTAGGTAGGTAGGGTTGTAGCTTAATGGAGATAAGCTTTGCCTATATCTTCAAGTCGACATTGAGGAAAGAAATAGGTCTAAAATTTTGTACATATGCAGAGTCCTTCCCCGGTTTCGGTATAGTAATAATATTTGCAGTCAACATTTCTGCCGGGAAGGAAGCTCTGGACACAGCGGCGTTGAACATCACCTCCATATGTTTAGTTAGGGTGTGGTGGAAAAATTGATAGTATTCGGAGGAGAAGCCATCGGGCCCGGGTGCTTTGTCATGTGGGAGTGTTTGAATAACTTTTAAAATCTCTGTTTGTGTAAAGGGTTGGTTAAGGAGTGCCCTATCCTCTGCGGAGAGGGAGGGCAAATCAATTGAATGTAGGAATTTGTCTATTGTGTCTGAAGTAGGTTGTGGGGTACCGTCTTGGTGTTGTAGATTATAAAGGGAGCTATAGTAGACACTGAAGGCATCTGCAATATCTTGTGGGTTCAGTAGTTTTTGACCTGATAAAAGATAAAAGATAAAAGTTAGCTTTTGATGTTCTTAGTTGTTTAAGGTGTTGGTTTGTTAGGATTGTTCTAAGGTCAAGTCTCGCTTGGTTAAGTTTCGCCAATGTGTGTGGAAGAGGATTTTGTTTATGGGATTGTTCCAGAAGTTTTATAGAGGCAAGTGTGTCATTTAGCGCTGTGACCTGAGCTTCCTAGCGATGGAACTCTGCTTCAACAAAACACCACGTATAAAGGCCTTGTGTGAATTCCACAGCGTGAAGGGGTCCACCGTGGACGGAGCGTTTATTTCAAAAAATTCTTGTAGTGCTTTTTGTTCTTGAAGCTTGTGCTCTGGATGGGCCATTAGCACTGCATCGTTACGCCATCTGTTCGCTTTCGTCCCCAGCTCCCCCCCCCCAGTGAAATGGACACAGGCGCGTGGTCTGACCACGTAATATTACTGATTTCAGACTCCTGGACCTCCTGCAAAAGAAATTTATCTGTTAAGATAAAATCGATACGAGTGTAAGTTTTATGGGCGCGAGAAAAAAAGGTAAAATCTTTTTCGGTGGCGTGTTGGCAGCGCCATATATCAAATAGATTAGAGGAGTCCAGGAAGCCCGCTAAGGTTGTTCTGTGGGTGCGATTCGGTGAGGAACTTGATGTGTCTGTTTTGCGGTCTGTTATGGCATTAAAGTCTCCACACATAATAATGTGCCCTTGACAAAGGGGATGGATCTTTTTCCATATTTTATTCAGTGCAGAGATTGGTCTAATATTAGGTAAGTAGACGATGATAGAGTAGAGGACGTTGTTTATCTGGCCCACTAGTACTAAATACTGTCCTAGAGGATCCACTTCCAGGGAGATCAATGTGAATGCCACAGATTCTTTTACAGCAATGAGAACCCCTCTCTTTTTTGAGGGGGCGTTGGCTTGGTAAACATGAGGGAACCTTTTGTGTTTGAAGGTAGGAGGATTGTGTGAGGCGAAGTGTGTTTCCTGTAGACAGAAAATGTCACAATTAAGCCTTTGTGCCTCTTTCCAAGCCATGTGCCTTTTAGATGGGCTGTTCAGGCCTTTAACGTTCATTGAGGAGATTTTAAGCTGCATCTTGTAGTAGAATGTGTAAGTAATAGGGAAAAGTTAGGATTAAAAAAAAAAAAAAGAAGAAAATATGACTGGCTTGTATTCGGTACTTTAAAGGGATAGCAAATGTCCAGATTTATGAATCAGATCCAGATATGTAGCTGGGAAGTGGTCAGTGACCTTGGGTTGAAATCAGGCAATCGGGTAGATCGCAAACAGTTAGTGAGAGGGAGAGTAGGTAAGGGAGGGGGATTAGAAGCAACTGTTCCCTCTGGAACAGAAATCCGGATATAGAAACAAAAAAAGTATGGTTCTAGCCAGAACCTGAGCGGGTTAAAGTCCCCAACTTTCAGGGGGACAACTGCAACTGTGAAACTAGCAATCAGCTTGTGCATTATACTAGCTCGCCGGAGATAAGTTTGCTTAGTCATCGTTTCGCTCATCCAGGACCTTGTTTAGTGGAAGGGGTCCTGCAGTGGGAAGAGTCAGTGTGCGGTGAGGATGACCTGACTGTGGTAGTCATGTCTGGGTCTAGGATTTGCCAATCTTGCAGAAGGCGAATGCCCTCCTTTATGGAAGTGATCGTGTAAAATCGATCATCCTTTGTAATAAGGAGTTTCGCCGGGTACCTCCATTGATATGAAATGCTAAGGTTTCCTCAGAGGTTTCGTTATGGTGGCTAGTTGTCTACATTGCTGCGTGGTGTGTGCCGACAAGTCAATGAACAGTGAGAGTGTCTGCAAGTGTTCTGGTAGTTGATCAGCATTCCTAAAGGCCGCCATCAGTTTCTCTTTGGTAGGGAAAAAATGGATGTGGGCTATCGTGTCCCTGGGCAGATGGGCGGGATGTGTTTAGGTTTTGGTAGCCTGTATATGCGGTCAATTAGTAAATCCTCTAGCAGGAGATCAGGCAGTGCAGATTTCATCACGTCTGTGAAGAAGGACATTAGGTCAGGATTTTTAATCGCTTCAGGGATTCCTTGAATTTTAACATTGTTGCGTCTGGAGTGATCCTCCAGGTCTGCGATTTTTGTTTTCATCCAAGCGATTTCATCCCCATGAGTGTTTTGAGCGTCTATCAACTCATTGAAGGTAGAGGCAAAGTCACCCATTTTATGTTCAACATGTGTAACTCGCTCCCCAATTTCCCTCACTTCTGACTTGAATTGCTGAGCAAGTGACACAATATCTGCATGGAGTGTGCTTCTCAGAGACACCAA
Source organism: Aquarana catesbeiana (assembly GCF_042186555.1). Classification (NCBI taxonomy): domain Eukaryota; kingdom Metazoa; phylum Chordata; class Amphibia; order Anura; family Ranidae; genus Aquarana; species Aquarana catesbeiana. The sequence continues at coordinate 451,688,034 of NC_133324.1, read as the reverse complement.
CATATCTTTTAATGTGGTGTCTAGGACTGGTTGGTTTACAGTGGGGAATTCAGTAACAGAATCCTGCGGTTCTCTTATGTCATCTAGGGAGCCTGTCATGTCACTCACCTCCAGTGCTGGGTCCAGTGTATCCTGATGCTTTTGCTTAGCTTTCACTGGGCTGGACGAACAGGAGGAGGACTGGGAGGCTCTGCCATTTGCCTGTTGTGGGCGAGAGAAGTCTGGGGAGAAGTGCTGCAGGCGCTTCTCTGTGGCACTGGAAAAGCCACGCTTGTGCTGCTTAGATCTGCCGGCGCCATCTTGGCTAGAGAGGTGACGGGGCTGAGGATAGAAGTCCGTCATTCTTCTGGATGGATTCCGGTCCTTTAGTTTGCGGGTCATGTAGCAGAGGGATGCCCAACCCTTTGTGGGTTAAATTCACTGTTTTTTAGGGCTCTGGATGTCCGTGATATGCTCCGGCGAGCTGGCTGTTTGCGGAGCAGTGTCTTTAAGCGGCTATCTCCTATGCTAGCCGGCCACGCCCCCGCCAAAATTCTTTATTTAAAATGTAAGTTTTTTTCTTGAAACGTCCCTCTTAAAATGAAGGTGCATGTTATATGCTTGTACGTGTTATACGCTGATAAATATGGTAAATTAAATAAAAAAACAGAATCACTGAGTTGGAAAAAGGATCACCCCCTTGTGTTAGTTGAATAGCCTTTTGCTTTAATTACAGCCTTTAGTCTAGTGGGATATGTCTCTACTAACTTTGCACATCTAGATTTTGCAATATTTGCCCACTCTTCCTTGCAGAACTGCTCAAGTTCAGTTAAATTTGATGGTCACCATTTGTGGACTGCAGTTAGGGATGAGCTTCGAGTTCGAGCATCGCCTGTTCAAACGTTCATCGAATTGCGAACGTTATGGGCCGTTCGCACCAAATTAGAGTAGTGCGTCATGGCCCATAATTCACTGCGGCATCGCAGTGCATTGCTGGCTGATGATTGGCCAAGCATGCACTATGACCCGCATGCTTGGCCAATCACAGCGTCGTCTGTACAGAGAGCCGTAATTGGCCAAAGCCACGGTGGCTTTGGCCAATTATGGCTCAGGGGGTTTAGTACACCCCCCACACTACATAAGGCCGACTGCGTGGCGGCCTTGTGTAGTGTGTTGCGGCGGAGAGAGATAGACAGACAGACAGTGTCATTTGATTTAAGTTAGATAGAGTAGGCAGGCGAGTCAGTTAGCTGCACTTAGTGTATTGTGTATATATATATATATATATATATATATATATATATATATATATATATATATATATATATATATATATATATATATGCATCCCAGGTGTTGTGTATATATATATATATATATATATATATATATATATATATATATATATATATATATATATATATATATATATATACACATATACATATACATACATACATACACACACATACACACACAGTATATATACACTGTATTCAGTTTAGCTAGATCCATTCCTGTTATTCTCTTCCTATTGACAGGCAGGCAGGTGTTTTTAAAGTATTTACAGTTAGTGTACTATGTCCTTTGCACAGTGTGCACCTAAAGCTACCTGAAGAAAATTGCTGGTGTTCTTCTGATCCTATTAGTACCACAGGCAGGCAGCTGCAGTATTTACAGTTAGTGTACTGTGTCCTCTACACAGTGTGCACCTAAGGCTATCTGAAGAAAATTGCTGGTGTTCTTCTCATCCTATTAGTAATACAGGCAGGCAGCTGCAGTATTTACAGTAAGTGCACTGTGTCCTCTGCACAGTGTGCACCTAAAGCTACCTGAACACAATTGCTGGTGTTCTGATCCTATTAATACCACAGGCAGGCTGCTGTAGTATTTACAGTTAGTGTACTGTGTCCTCTGCACAGTGTGCACCTAAAGCTACCTGAAGACAATTGCTGTTGTTCTGATCCTATTAATACCACAGGCAGCTACGGTATTTACAGTTAGTGTACTGTGTCCTCTGCACAGTGTGCACTAAAGCTACCTGAAGACAATTGCTGGTGTTCTGATCCTATTAATACCACAGGCAGGCAGCTGCAGTATTTACAGTTAGTGTACCGTGTCCTCTGCACAGTGTACACCTAAAGCTACCTGAAGAAAATTGCTGGTGTTCGTCTGATCCTATTAGTACCACAGACAGGCAGCTGCAGTATTTACAGTTAGTGTACTGTGTCCTCTGCACAGTGTGCACATAAAGCTATCTGAAAACAATTGCTGTTGTTCTGATCCTATTAATACCACAGGCAGGCAGCTGCAGTATTTACAGTTAGTGTACTGTGTCCTCTGCACAGTGTGCACCTAAAGCTACCTGAAGACAATTGCTGGTGTTCTGATCCTATTAATACCACAGGCAGGAAGCTGCAGTATTTACAGTTAGTGTACTGCGTCCTCTGCACAATGTGCACCTAAAGCTACCAGAAGACAATTTCTGGTGTTCTGATCCTATTAATACCTCAGGCAGTCTGGAAGGCCAACAAGGAGAGGCAGGCAGTCACAAACCAATAAAAGAGGGTAAGCAGGCTCTGTGTCTAGAGGCAACAGTGCTGGTCGTGGACACGGTGCATCCTCATCAGCACGTGGCCTTGGGACACGCTTGTCCTTTTTTTTGGCAGCTGGCCATGTTGAGCTGCAACATGCTGAAGACTTGGTAGAGTGGATGACCAAGCCGTCCTCATCCTCTCTCACCCAGGCTCAGGGTACTTTGTCTAGCAAAGCAGCTGCCAATGCGGCCTCTTCCCTCGGCTCAAATGGCATCAATCACTCCTTCCCTAGCCCCACCATGTCCTCCTGAGGAGTCCCCCAAACTGTTTGACCGCAGTGTTGGGTACATACTCCAGGAGGATGCCCAGTGTTTTGGAGGCTCCAATGATGGTACCCAGCTAGAGAAAGGCAGTAACGTGAGCCCAGAGAGAGGGGGTGCCCAAGAAGGACAGCAATCTGGCAGTCATGTTCCCCCAGCTGCAGCATACTGCCAGGTTTGCTCCAGTAATGAGGAGGGAGGGGATGATTTGGAAGTATTGACTCCACGTGGGTGCCTGATAGGAGAGAGGAGGAGGAGGAGGCACATCTCCAACGAGGCAGGATGCTCTCCAGGGGCCACCTTAAGGGCAGCACACCGACTGCATCACACCGCAGAGCTCCACATGTGCAGGGCGCTGCTGTCTCTGCGCGTTATTCCAAAAGTTCTTTGGTGTGGGCCTTTTTTGAGACGAGTGCATCAGATCCCACTGCTGCTTTGCAACATATTTCTCAAGCGTATCTCGCATGGCCAAAACATCACCCGATTGGGCACCACATGCTTGACCAGACATATGTCGACCTGCCATGCAGTTAGTTGGCAAGTGTACCTTAAAGACCCACACCATAGAACAAAGCGGACCTCTCCTTGCTCCTCATCAGCTGGGATCTCCAACCCCGCTAATATCAACAGCAAGATCAGACTTGGACACCTTTTCCACCGAAAATCCTCTGGGTTACTGGGTCTTGAGGATGGATCACTGGCCAGAGCTTGCACAGTATGCAATTGAGCTACTGGCCTGTCCTGCATCCAGCGTTCTTTCGGAACGCACATTCAGTGCTGCTGGAGGCTTTGTAACCGATCACAGGGTGCGCCTGTCCACCGAATTGGTCGATCGGCTGACCTTCATAAAATTGAATGAGTCTTGGATCACCAGCTACCAAGCACCTGATGCTGATGTAACCGAATATTTTTTTTTAATGTGAGATTCCTTCAAGACTGCCTATGCTGATGCTGAGTGACTATCCTGTTATGCTGAGTGACACTCCTCTTCCTCCTCAATTTTCATGCTGATAGCTTGTAAGAACATTTTTGGTTCTGGGAACTGCCACCAGTGTTTAACAGGGGCGTGTAATTACAATTTTTCATGCAATACTTTGCAGCAGGGCTCATTCCTGCACTCCAACTATAGCATCTATGAGGGGTTGCAGTGTTTTGGCACCAGTGCCCAAGGCCCGATTTTTCTGTCCCTGTTTAACAGGGCCGTATAATTACAATTTTTGATGCAATACTTTGCAGCAGGGCTCATTCCTGCGCTAAAACTAGAGTATCTGTGAGGGGTTGCAGTGTTGTGGCACCAGTGCCTAAGGTCCCATTTTTCTGCCCCTGTTCAACAGGGACATGTAATTACAATTCTTGATCTAATATTTCACAGCAGGGCCCATTCCAAAGCCCACCAAGAGTAACTGTGGGACTTACAGTGTTGTGGCACCAGCACCACCACCACCACCAAAGGCCCAATTTTTCTGCCCCTGTTCAACAATGGCATGTAATTACAATTCTTGATATAATATTTCACAGCAGGGCCCGTTCCTGCGCCCACCAAGAGTAACTGTGAGGGTTTACAGTGTTGTGGCAACACCAACACCTAAGGCCCCAATTTCTGCAGAGTATATAGGGCAGGCCCCTACTTTCAGACATCCAACTGACAAACGACTCCTACTTGCAAATGGAAGGAGACAACAGGAAGTGAGATGAAATTTATCCCTAGGAAGGGAAATTCTCTCCTGTAAGAGTTAATATGGGAAAAACGTGTCTCCTCTCCACTGAAAGACCCCAAATTTTCAAAAAACATTTGTCATTGGGACAGAAAGTGAGGTGAAATCTTCTTAAGAGATACACAGACAGCAAAACAAATGTTACAGGGGTGATAATCCTTCCCTATGTTTTCCAAAAAGCTTAAAAATAGATTTTTTGGCTGGAGCTATACTTTAAAAATGTACCAGTTCAAAATTACAACAGATTCTACTTAACAACAAACCTACAGTCCCTGTCTTGTTTGCACCACCTGTATACTGCTGTTCAGAGTATATAGGGCCTGGGGGGCCCACGCCTATTCTTTTTTTAATTTGGGTGCGGGGTTCACCTTAATATACATACAAGACTCAAAGGGCCTGGTAATGGACTGGAGGGGTACCCATGCCGTTTGTCTCACTGATTTTGATCCATATTGCCGGGCCCGACATTACATTAAAGCCGCAAGCAGTTTTAAATGACTTTTATTCCTTTACAAATGTCATTTTGTGCAGGGACTGTTCTAAGCACGGGAAACACTCGCCACTTTACAGGTATACTAAAGACACCCTCCAGGTACGATATTTAAAGGAATATTTCACTTTTTTTTTTCACTTTAAGCATAATTAAAATCACTGCTGCCGTTTTTAAAACTTTTTTTTGCATTGATACATGTCCCCTGGGGCAGGACCCAGGTCCCCAAACCCTTTTTAAGACAATAACTTGCATATTAGCCTTTAAAATTAGCACTTTTGATTTCGAATGTTTGAGTCCCATAGACTTTAACAGGCTTCTAAAGTTTGCGCAAACTTTCAGTCCCTTCACAGGTTCTGGTGCGAACTGAACCGGGGGGTGTTCGGCTCATCCCTGATTTGTGATATTGTTGTTACATGCACACAATGACCACTCTTTGCATAAATTCCTGCAACTTCTTCAGAGTTGCTGTAGGCCTCTTGGTAGCCACTGGAAATGTGCTCATTAAAAATGACAGTGTAAATGGTCCTTAGAGTGTGAATAAGGTTCTGGAGGGCAGTATATTTAATTTTAAGCTAATATCAACAGCACAGGGACATAACTCTGGCTAACTGGAGGAGATTTCAAAACAAAACTAATGCCCTGTACACACGGTCGGACATTGATCGAACATTCTGACAACAAAATCCATAGATTTTTTCCGATGGATGTTGGCTCAAACTTGCCTTGCATACACACGGTCGGACAAAGTTGCCAGAAAATCCAATCGTTCCGAACGTGGTGACGTAAAACATGTACGTCGGGACTATAAACGGGTCAGTAGCCAATAGCTTTCATCTCTTAATCTATTCTGAGCATGCGTGGCACTTTGTGCGTCGGATTTGTGTACACACGATCGGAATTTCCGATGCACAAACGGTTTTTGTTGTCTGAAAATTTTATAGCCTGCTCTCAAACTTTGTGTGTCGGAAATTCCTATGGAAAATGTGTGATGGAGCCTACACACGGTCGGAATTTCCGATAACAAGGTCCTATCACACATTTTCCTTCGGAAAATCCTATCATGTGTACAGGGCATTAGACTGTATTATTTTACTGAAAAAGTAGTTGATACTTAGAACAGACCTCCAGCAGAGTGAGTTTACCAACAGTAAATTAATTTAAACATTTTCATGACAATCATACTCAGGCAAAAAGGTTAAAAAAAAAACAATAAAGCTGCTGACTCGATGGACCACTTAGTCTTTTTCTGCTGTCAGTATTTTCTATGTTTCCTATCCCCAGAAATGTATGGACTAATTTCTGTGTATAAAAAAGGAAATGTGTCATATGCACAACAATGTTTTTTCACACATAGCACAATGATATGTTTCCTATGCGGCATGCTATATTTACACAGCAGAATATAATTGGGAGGTCAGTCATATAAATGGGGTGTATAATGACTAATGGCTTAGCACAGTCTAGAAAATATTGCTCTATACATTTCAAGGTAAAAAAACTAGCACAGGAAAAGCAGATGATTTTCTCCTTATGAAGTACTGTATAAGTGTATATACTAACACCTCATCCATTCTTTTTTTTCAACATATATGTTTCACTTCCCACAAAATGTACATTTTAAGCTAAAACCCAAGCTTAGCACTCACAGACGTGTGATTGTGCATTGTAAAAATAATATGCCCATTTTAAACTCCCTGTAAAATAAGGAAAACCTCTTAATCCTTTTGATGTCATTCAAAAGACCCTTTTAAAATAAATACCATGGCTTTCTACATCCTCGACACCTTTAAATCCGGCAATCTTTTTTTTTCCACTAAACCTTATTAATTCCATAACTTACAAAGTCTGGAACGTATCATAGGTCACAGCTAGAACAATCAGCTCTCTACTTTCCATCTATAGGTGTGAGTGAGTGTAAGTGTAACTGTCCTTAGTGTCTTTATTCCAGAATGGTTTCACGGTGTTGACTTTGACTCAATCTGAAAAAGAATTAATGTGTAAAACATTCTGTAATCCTACTTTTATGTATTATTCGAGAAAGTGATATGTGGTGGCACAGAACATAGCAAGTCAGAACAAAATGTACATGGCCCCAAAGGAATATTTTAAAAACCAATGAGACTGCAACTGTTATCTCACATGTTCATGTAAAAATAAATCAAATTTGTTACTAAGGACACCATAGAACATTTTCCTTTCCATGCGTTTTTTAAGGTAGTCATTGATGGGTATATATATCATTTAGTTAAAAGGGCTCAGTTTACTAAAGGTGTTCAAAACATGCTTGACTGATTCTTCCTACAGAATTTTACTCTTCAAAAAGTGCGTATTTCACAACAGGGTTTCCCTTTTACCAGTGCCTTAATTCCAAGTTCTTTTTTTGGAGACATGGAAAAGAAATTGAACTTAGTCCTTACCTTCTTCATTGGCAATAGCATGTTTATGTTCTGCAGTTCCAGTTCACTTCTGGTGTAGTAAAATAAAATTAACCTGATCTTCACCAGCATCTTAATCTTTTGTGGTTCCATGTTTTGTCTTGGTAAACAGCACACCTTGGAACTCTAGGGAGGCAGACAAGCTTCAAAATGATTATAGGTATATTCCCCTCTGTGACAACAGCAGACAAAGGAACCCAACCACAACTATTGAGTATCTTTGAAAGATTTTCTAGTCGGATTCACTTTATCAGTTTTTGGTTGTTAAGGGATAGTTAAATAGGGATTGTTGTGTCTCCTCCTCCCCTTCTTTATCAGTGTTACATGAATCGAGGCAATCAAACCAGTAAATATTGACTTTAACCTAGGTTTACATTAACTGAAACAAAAACTTTTAAAATATATTTTTTTTAATGTTAAAAGTGGACATCCAGCCAAAACCTAACTAAGCTTAAACCTGGTACCACCCCCATTCTAAGTCCTATACTAACTACCATGTAAAGGAAAGAAGCTTATACTTACCTATTGTAAGGGCACCCTGGTCCAGTCACATGATCTCCCCAGCAGCCAGCTTCATGAGAGGAGAGGGCAGCAGCAATGTCTGCAATGCCTGGGTGGTGATCTCAGCCATATTCTTACTATGGGGGCAACCATGGGCACTGCGTCCTATGGACTAAAGAGAAGGGAGACCTTCCAACTTGTTATCAACACTCAGCAGCCTATGCTCAGGAAAGGATGGGACAACAATCATCTCCCAAAACTCCAGCAACTGGACTCCTCAGTTCCCAGACTTTTACAGATTGTTGTTAAAAGAAGAGAAGATGCTACACCATAGTAAACATGGCCCTGTCCCAACTTTTTGGGAATTGGGGTTGTACTTTGACAGCTTTTTGTTGCCTATTCCCAACTTTTTGAGATGTGTTGCTGCCTTATATTTCAAAATTACCCTATTTTTTTCTTAAAATTGTACGTTTTCTCTGTTTAAACATGTGATATGTTTTCTATTTTCCATTGTGAATAAAATATGGGTTTATGAGATTTGCAAATCATTGCATTCTGTTGTTATGCACATTTTACAGTGTCTCAATTTTTGGAATTGGGGTTGTACTTTCAAGAAATTTACCTTGCAGATAGTGAGGAAGTGAATATTCTTTAACTTTTGGCATCCTTATCCATAAGAGGGGTAGCACAGTGGTATGATGGTTAGCATTTCTGCCTTGCAGCACTAGGGTCATTGGTTAAAATCCCAACCACAACACTACCTACATGGAGTTTACATGTTCTCCCTGCACTTGCATGGATTTCCTCAACACACTCCAAAGACATGCTGGTACTGGCTTTTGTCTAAATTGTCTAAATATTTCCTCACAGCTCCCTAGCTGCTCTATCCCTCCTGGACTCTCTCTCAGGCTCGGGCCTTAGTCTGTCCTGACCTGGACAGTATGGTGCATGTTAGCACCTTTCACGGCTCCCTTCAAACACTGAACTCCTCGGGTGGGTGGGGCACTGACCTCTAGCTCTGTCTCTAACATAAACCCAGCACACACCTGCATCATTAGTGTGCTTGCTTCCTGCAAAATCTAGTGTAAACCACAACTTTACCCAGTGGCACAGGGTCACCCTGCTACAATATACAGTACATATACAAATGCAAGGAGGTTAGAGCACAACGAGCATACATTTTTTTTCTCCTAATTAGGAATAATCTAGCAACTTCAGGCATCCTTACCCCTTTAATCACTGACCTGCACTATGCAGTAGAACTGGAGATATGTCTGTGATCAGGTTCTACATGGCTTCCATATTTGAGATACTATGGAGGTGTGTTATGTTAACCATTGTTAACTATATGTTAACCATTACATATTCATAACAAAATCTTACCTAAAGTGTAACAGTGCAAAGCAAAACTTTTTTTGATCAATTTGGATAGAGTAAAGGAGGTTTTTTTGGTATCTGTGTCCCATAGGGGAGATTTCTCTTTACTCCCACTTCCATAGGCAAAATAGTTAGTGTGAGAACCCACTACAAAGTGAGGGAATCCTGGAGTGTCACCGGGGTCAGCAGAACTAGTGTCCCCATTGGAAGATTTCCCTTATTGGAAGATTTCCCTTCTATTTCTGTTCTGATTTCTAACTCAAAATTTGGGATTTTCTTTTACTTTCACTGATAACGGTAAACAAGACCAATAGAGAGTGAATCTCCCTAGTGAGATACAGACAGCACTAAAAACTGACAAGTGGGGGTGGAGCTTGGCCACATACTGGAATGGTGGCTTGATCTATCTCTGCCAGCACAGGGGAACAGAGAGACACACTCCTCAACGACAGCAACGGTCCGACTAATTTACCTGGCGATCTGGACCCTGCGGACACCTTATATCATGTCCCACAAGAAGAATGGCCATTTCCTGTATTTCCCGTATACGAATACATACTCATACAGAGGAATTGCAACGTATTAATGCCAAATTCGCAGATCTTGATGACCGTTCCCGTAGGAACAACCTCAAAATTAAAGGTATTTTGGAATTCATCTCCCCAGTTGATCTGCTCTTCTACTTGCAGATTTTTTTCAAAATATTGTTCCCATCATTGTCACAACTAGATCTCACTATAGACCATGCTCACAGCATCTTTAAACCAGCGCATCTCCTGGCTGCAACTACGCGTGATATGCTTGTTCACCTTCACTTTTTTTCAAACCAAGGAACACATACTGGCAGCAAACAAATGCTCCCTCTTTTTCCTCAATCTATACAGATATCTCCACTGCTACTGCCCAAAAGAGGAAAGAATTTGCTTCCGTGACCTCTATCCTCCAGGAGCAAAACATCCCGTACAAGTGGGGCTTCCCCACCCAACTATTTGTGGGCCTCGCCAGTACATGTCACTAGGGATGAGCTTTGAGTTTGAGTCGAACTCATGTTCGACTTGAACATCGGCTGTTGACAAGTTCGCCGAACAGCGAACAATTTGGGGTGTTCGCGGCAAATTCGCATGCCGCGGAACACCCTTTAAAAGTCTATGGGAGAAATCAAAAGTGCTAATTTTAAAGGCTTATATGCAAGTTATTGTCATAAAAAGTGTTTGGGGACCCGGGTCCTGCCCCAGGGGACATGGATCAATGCAAAAAAAGTTTTAAAAACGGCCGTTTTTTCAGGAGTAGTGATTTTAATAATGCTTAAAGTGAAACAATAAAAGTGTAATATCCCTTTAAATTTCGTAGCTGGGGGTGTTTATAGTATGCCTGTAAAGGGGCGCATATTTCCCGTGTTTAGAACAGTCTGACAGCAAAATGAAATTTCAAAGGAAAAAAAGTAATTTAAAACTACTCGCGGCTATTGCATTGCCGGTCCGACAATACACATAGAAGTTCATTGAAAAAACGGTATGGGAATTCCCCACAGGGGAACCCCGAACCAAAATTAAAAAAAAAAAAAATTACGTGGGGGTTCCCCCTAAATTCCATAGCAGACCCTTCAGGTCTGGTATGGATATTAAGGGGAACCCCGCACCAAAATTAAAAAAAAAAACGGTGTGGGGTCCCCTGAAAAATCCATACCAGACCCTTATCCGAGCATGCAACCTGGCAGGCTGCAGGAAAAGAGGGGGGACGAGAGAGTGCCCCCCCTCCTGAACCATACCAAGCCACATGCCCTCAACATTGGGAGGGTGCTTTGGGGTAGCCTCCCCAAAACACCTTGTCCCCATGTTGATGAGGACAAGGGCCTCATCCCCACAACCCTGGCCGCTGGTTGTGGGGGTCTGCGGGCGGGGGGCTTATCGGAATCTGGAAGCCCCCTTTAACAAGGGGACCTCCAGATCCTGGCCCCCCCCCCGTGTGAAATGGTAAGGGGGTACAAAAGTACCCCTACCATTTCACTAAAAAACTGTCAAAAATGTTAAAAATGACAAGAGACAGTTTTTGACAATTCCTTTATTTAAATGCTTCTTCTTTCTTCCTTCATCTTCTTCTGGTTCTTCTGGTTCTTCCTCCGGTGTTCTCGTCCAGCATCTCCTCCGCGGCGTCTTCTTCCCTTCTTCTCCGCGGGCTGCTCCGCATCCATGGCATGGAGGGAGGCTCCCGCTCTTCTCTTCATCTTCTTCATCTTCTTCTCTTCTTCATCTTCTTCTCTTCTTCTCCGGGCCGCTCCGCATCCATGCTGGCATGGAGGAAGGCTCCCACTGAGTGATGCTTCTTCTCTTCTGTTGGTTCTTAAATAACGGGGGCGGGGCCACCCGGTGACCCCCGCCCCCCTCTGATGCACGGTACATGATGGGACTTCCCTGTGGCATTCCCCGTGACATCACAGGGAAGTCCCGTCAAGTGACCGTGCATCAGAGGGGGGCGGGGTCACCGGGTGGCCCCGCCCCCGTTATTTAAGAACCGTCAGAAGAGGAGAAGCGTCACACAGCGGGAGCCTCCCTCCATGCCAGCATGGATGCGGAGCGACCCGGAGAAGAAGATGAAGAAAAGAAGAAGAGAAGAAGAAAAGAAGATGAAGAAGAGAAAAAGATGAAGAAGAGAAGAAGATGAAGAAGAGAAGATGAAGTAGAGAAGAAGATGAAGAAGAGAAGAAGATGAAGAGAAGAGCGGGAGCCTCCCTCCATGCCATGGATGCGGAGCGGCCCAAGGAGAAGAAGAAGGGAAGAAGATGCCGCGGAGGAGATGCTGGACGAGAACACCGGAGGAAGAACCAGAAGAACCAGAAGAAGATGAAGGAAGATAGAAGAAAGAAGAAAGAAGAAGCATTTAAATAAAGGAATTGTCAAAAACTGTCTCTTGTCATTTTTAAGATTTTTGACACTTTTTTAGTGAAATGGTAGGCCTTACCATTTCATACAGGGGGGCCGGGATCTGGGGGTCCCCTTGTTAAAAGGGGCTTCCAGATTCCGATAAGCCCCCCGCCCGCAGACCCCCGCAACCACCGGCCAGGGTTGTGGGGATGAGGCCCTTGACTTCATCAACATGGGGACAAGGTGTTTTGGGGGGCTACCCCAAAGCACCCTCCCAATGTTAAGGGCATGTGGCCTGGTATGGTTCAGGAGGGGGGCTGCTCTCTCTTCCCCCCTCTTTTCCTGCGGCCTGCCAGGTTGCGTGCTCGGATAAGGGTCTGGTATGGATCTTTGGGGGGACCCCACACCGTTTTTTTTTTAATTTTGGCGTGGGGTTCCCCTTAAAATCCATACCAGACCTGAAGGGTCTGGTATGGAATTTAGGGGGACCCCCCACATCATTTTTTTTTTTTAATTTTGGCCGGGGTTCCCCATAATATCCATACCATACCTGACCCCTGTGGGGAATTCCCATGCCCTTTTTATCAATGAACTTCTATGTGTATTATCGGACCGGCAATGCAATAGCCGCGAGTAGTTTTAAATGACTTTTTTTCCTTTGAAATGTCATTTTGCTGTCAGACTGTTCTAAACACGGGAAACATGCGCCCCTTTACAGGCATACTATAGACACCTCCCAGGTACGAAATGTAAAGGGATATTACACTTTTATTGTTTCACTTTAAGCATTATTAAAATCACTGCTCCTGAAAAAACGTCCGTTTTTAAAACTTTTTTTTGCATTGATCCATGTCCCCTGGGGCAGGACCCAGGTCCCCAAACACTTTTTATGACAATAACTTGCATATAAGCCTTTACAATTAGCACTTTTGATTATTCATGTTAGTGTCCCATAGACTTTAACGGTGTTCGCGTGTTCGAACTAACTTTTTTCCTGTTCGCATGTTCTGGTGCGAACCGAACAGGGGGGTGTTCGGCTCATCCCTACATGTCACAGGAGCTTGGGACACAGTAAACAATACCTGATGTTACTGTAATATGCCCACTAGAGATGGGCCGAACACCACCCTGTTCGGTTCACACCAAAACTCTAGAACAGGGGAAAAGTTCTGCCCCGAATCGCGAACTCCATTGAAGTCTATGGGAGCCGAACATTAGAAATAAAAAATTGCAATGTTGAAGGCTTATATGCAAGTAATTGGTCATAAAAAGGGTATGGGGGCCCGGGTACTGCCCTGGGAGACAAGTATCAATGCTAATTATTTTTTTAAATGATCATTTTTTCAGGAGCAATTGAGGAGTGATTGACCCTTTGGGTCTGGTATGGATTTTTGGGGAACTCCACGCCAAAAAAACCCCAGCATGGGGTCCCCCAAAATCCATACCAGACCCTTACACACGCCAAACACGCCAAACACCCTGCAAATTCGAGTGTTCCCTGAACTGGACGAACATCCGGTGTTTGGCCTGAACTCATGCTCGAGCAGAATCGTTCGCCCAACACTAATGCCCACCACTGTATTATCCTGGGGCCTGTTATTACTTGCTACTATTGTCCCACTGTGCAGGGATTGATTGTTGTTGTCTATTGCTATTGTTTTTTCGATTGCTCCACCTTGGAGTGAGAGTGCGCTATGCACGCAATCATTGTTTTTTTGACATGTTACCTTTTTATTATCCTTTTTCTGTTTCCCCCTTTTCACCCTACCCCAGGCTGGTACGACACACATGGCCCTCATAGTAATGACGCTATTTCTGTCTCTCACCTTTCTGATGGTGTGTATCTATCTTCTGGAAAGATGCTCTCTCCTCTAAATGTGACGTTCTCTATATACAAGAGGCACACCTTTCTGCCTCCAAGGCCCTCAAATGTCATCACCCAAAATTTTATCACTCTTTTTTTCCCCATGCTGATGGCAAACTAAAAGGTATTATGATTGCAATCAGAGATTCAGTTGCCTTTCAGCTCAATTTTCAGAAATGGTCGGTTTCTTATTCTTGAGGCTACTTCTAACAATCTTCCTGTCACATTAGTAAATATATATGCCCCCAATGTCCATCAAAAATGACTTTTTTTAAACCCTCTTAAACAAACTTCAACCATATAGGAATCATCCTATAATACTATGCAGGGACTTTAATGATGTTATAGAGCCTTCTATTGACTCTAGTAATAGTGCCCATAAGCCTTCCTCTGTTTTGCCCAAGCTCCTTTCCCAGGAAGATTTCTACAATGATTTGAGATTCCTCCACAGCAAAGAGAGAAATTACACTTTCTACTCCAAGTCTATAGGTGGGTGGGTGGGGCTCTGGGTATCCCTTTCCTTTCCTGCTTGAGTTATGCGGAGTGGTCGTACGAGGCATTTGAGACACATCAGGATTTTGATTTTGAGACACTTTTTCTAGTTAGGTGTCAGGTTTCAATTCAGAAAAAAGTCCTTCCTGTCGAGGTGGTGGTGCATGACATTCTGGGTGAAGTTGGGAAGAATTGGGGTATTGAGAAGGATAGGTGGTGGCCGGGGGCCTGAACAAAGGCGTGGAGGAATGTCAGGTCCCCGTAGCTACTGTCTGTCAGTCTCTGTGTGTGTGTGGCTTTTCTTTCTGTCCTTTCACATCCCCTAGGTTTTTTTATAAGATTGGATTTGTAAAAAAAGGCTGCATACATGGGTTTGTCAGGAGCATCTAGAGCTCCTGCTTCTCATTCCAGCGCTTGGGTTTTGGCTATGACATTCTCCCTGTCTTTGTCCACCTGCAATATGATTGATGTGGTAAGTCACTAGGTGGAATCTCAAGCCCGTTATAAGCCAGCTAAACCCTCACTTGCATGCTTGTGATAGAGAATGATACGTGTGTTATTCTCAATCAAGCCCTTGTCTGTCTGCCCTGCTCTACTAGATTGGATTTCCCTGGGTATGATCTTGGATCGGATTTTGGACTATTCCCTGAACTCTGCCTTCCTTTTATCTGGACCGTCATAGAACCACACTACCTGTCTGCTTACTGCAAGTACCTATTTGCTTTGCTTAGTTTGCGCCTGCCCTGGCGTGGTGGCCAGGCACTATAGCATTGTGTGTAAGTCCTGGGGGCAACACAGTAGCCAGCTATAGTGTCTGACCACCTGTGTTGGGGTAGACATGACATTATCACGAGTCTTTAACCATTTCCCATCCTGCCCATAGTTGTATGACGTCCGTAGAGGGGATCTCTTATCCCGGGCGGGCATCATATGACGTCCTCCGCTTCCTGCCGGCATAGGGGGTGTGCGCGCTTGTGCCACGCCACCAAGGAGCCGATGCGAGTGCCCGGCAGCCTCGATGTCCGCCGGGCACCCCGCGATCACTCGTGACAGAGCAGTAACCCTATCAGGGGAGAGGAGACAGATTGTGTGTTCCTAGTATATAGGAACACCGATCAGTCTCCTCCCCCAGTCATTCCCATCCCCCCACAATTAGAACACACAGTCCGGGAACACATTAAACCCTTGATCCTCCCCTAGTGTTAACCCCTTCCCTGCCAGTGACATTTATACAGTAGTTAGTGGATATTTATAGCAGTGATCACTGTATAAATGTCAATGGTTTCAAAAAAGTGGCAAAAGTGTTTGATCTGTCCGCCGCAATGTCGCAGTCATGATAAAAATCCCAGATCACCGCCACTAGTAAAAAAAAATAATAATAAAAATGCCATAAATCAATTACCTATTTTGTAGGCACTATAACTTTTGCACAAACCAATCAATATACGCTTATTACAATTTTTTTTACCAAAAATATGTAGAAGAATACATATCGACCTAAACTAAGGAAAACATTTGTTTTTGTTTTTTTTAATTTGGGATATTTATTATAGCAAAAAGTAAAAAATATTGTGTTTTTTTCAAAATTGACGGTCTTTTTTTATAGCGCAAAAAATAAAAACCGCAGAGGTGATCAAATACCACCAAAAGAAATCTCTATTTGTGTGGAAAAAAAAAAAAAAGCAAAACTTCATTTGGGTACAGTGTTGCATTACCGCGCAATTGTCATTCAAAATGTTACAGCGCTGAAAGCTGAAAATTTGGCCTGGGCAGGAAGGGGGTGAAAGTGCCCTGTATTGAAGTGGTTAACAAAAAAATAAATACATTTCTGTGCCTTAAAGGAAAGGGGACTGCTATAGGTGAAGCACACAGTAGCCAGCTATAGTGTCTGACCACCTGCGTTGGGGTAGACGTGATATTATCACAAGCCTTTACCAAAAAACATTTTCTGTCAAGATGGACTGTCATGAAGATCCTGCCAGTAACAGGCAGATTAGACCCATCGGTGCACGATTGCGGGCATCTATGCGCACGCGCACATGCACTTGTTAGTGTCTGGCGGGTTATTTAAACCTGTCTGGCACTTGCATCATTGCTGTTTGCTCTGCAGCTCTGTGTATGTGTTCCCTGAAAACCTGATATCTGCTCCTGTTTTGACCCGGCTTGCGTTGAGACTATTCCTGTTATCTGCCTGTACCTGATCCTTGGCTTGTTTGATGATCCCTCTGCCTGCTCCTTTTGTACCTCTGCTGCCAGCCTGCTTACCGACCCGGCCTGTCTGACGATCCTGGACTCCCATCCAGTCTGCTGAGCCTGTCTGCTGAGCCATCCAGGCTGTTCACCTGTCTGCTGATCCATCCAGTCTGCTGGGCCTGCCTGCTGAGCCATCCCAGCTGCTCACCTGTTTGCTGATTCATCCAGTCTACTGGGCCTGTCTGCTGAGCCATCCAGGCTGTTCACCTGTCTGCTGATCATCCAGTCTGCTGGGCCTGTCTGCTGAGCCATCCAGGCTGCTCACCTGTCTGCCTGATCCATCCAGTCTGCTGTCCTGTCTGCTGAGTTGTCCAATCTGCAGTTCCTGTCTACTGATCCATCCTGTCAGCTGTGCCAGCCATCTGATCCTTCTGCTGTTGATCCTGCCAGGCACTCATACCACTCCGCACTCCTGCACCCCTGTCACCACTACCAGGGGCCCTCGAGTCGGAGGCGTAGGAGAGGCCACCCTCTGCAATTTGGGCTCACCATTTAGGTATGTAACAGTAGCAAACAGCCATGTCTGAGCCTGAGCAGGGAACCTCTCCTATGCAGGAACTTTGTTTGCACTTAGCAGGCCTGACCCAGGCTGTCAAAAGCCTTCAGGAAGGATACACACCAGTTGGAGGAATGGGTCCAAGTACTGTCTTCTCCCACTGGAATTCAAGGAACCCCTCAAGCCTCCACCTCTTCTACAGGCACCCCATCCTCTCCTACGATGGTGATGCTTCCGCCCAAACCACGTGTCCCCACACCCGAAAAATTTGCTGGGGAACGTAGCAAATTCGGGGGCGTTTCGCAATTCCTGTGAACTGTACTTCACCCTCCAGCCACGTACCTTTTCCTTGGAAGCCACCAAATTGGGCTTTGTCATCTCTTTACTTTCGGGTGAATCTCAAACCTAGGCCCATCGCCTCCTGGAACAGAGCTAGCCTGAGTTGGTGTGCCCCAGACCCTAGCCGCATTAATCAATCTTGCCATACAGATTGACCGGTGGCTGAGGGAACGTAGGTCAGAAAAAGCAACTGGATTTTCCCGACCAACCTGGATGTTACCTAGAGTGCCCAGTCACCTGCATCCGGCCCCTACCTCTCAGTCCACTTCGAAAACGGACACTTCGGAACCCACGCAGTTGGGGGTGCTTCGCCCTTCTCTTACTATGGAAGAGCGCCAACGCCGCCAGGCAAATAATCTATGTCTCTACTGCGGGGAACCCGGTCACTATGTCAAGAATTGCCCTACTAAACTTCATAAGTGTTTCCAAGAATCTCCTGAACATGTGCGTACTGGAATCCAGATCTCTTCTCATCTTGCCCTCTCTATCTCTTTGCAGCTTCCAGGAAAGACTCTGTCAGTGCCCGCCATTATTGATTCAGGAGCTTACAGCTGCTTTATGGACTCATCTTTTTCAACAAGACATCAGATTCCTCTGCTTCCTAGGACCCAAAGACTGTGCATTTACCTGGCTGATGGGTCCACTATTAAATCTGGGCCGGTTATCCAAGAGACTTCCCCTTTGCCAGTCACCATTGCCAGTGCCCACCACGAACTGCTTTGTATGGACATTATCTCCTCACCTCTGTTTCCTGTAATTCTTGGAATGCCTTGGCTACAAGCCCACAATCCTGGTGTCAACTGGGTAAAGGGGGAGGTCACCTTTTCCTCTCTTTATTGCCAGCAATTCTGTGCCTCAAAGGACCCCCATGGGCCCTTTCCTTTGCTATGTCTGGACACTGAAGCTGAGCTATGCCAAACTGTCCCGAAAGGCTACCATGACTTCATTGACGTGTTTAGCAAGAAAGGAGCAGAAACTCTACCTCCCCATTGGGCTTATGATTGCCCTATGGAGCTCCTTCCAGGGGCCGAAATTCCCTTCGGAAGAATCTTCCCATTAACCGAGTTAGAACGGGTGGTCCTTAAGGACTATATCGATGAAAACTTAAAGAAGGGTTTCATTCATCCATCCACTTCCCTGGCAGGTGCAGGTTCTCTTTTTTGTAGAGAAGAAGGATCACACACTTCGGCCTTGCATAGACTACCGTGAGCTAAATAAAATTACCGTCAAGAACAGGTACCCCCTTCCCTTGGACCCTGAGTTATTCCAGAGACTGGGAACAGCTACTATCTTTAATAAACTTGATCTTCGAGGAGCCTATAACTTGGTCTGCATCAGGGAAGGAGATGAGTGGAAAACGGCGTTCCGCACCCGTTTTGGGCACTTTGAGTACCTAGTAATGCCATTCGGGTTATGTAACGCTCCTGCCACGTTCCAGTATTTTATTAACGATGTTTTCCAGGATTATTTAGATCTGTTTGTCATTGTCTACTTAGAAGATATTCTAATCTTTTCTTCCTCCCTAGATGCTCATCGCAGACACGTCAGGTGTGTTTTGACACGACTTCGACAGCATGGCCTATACGTGAAGTCAGAAAAATGTGAATTCGAACATGAATAGGGTAGCCAGATACCTTACTTCCCTACCAATACATGCATACACTTATATTATTAAGTAATGACACCGACACCTGGATTGGATGTAAATGGCCTTATCGGCCTTTATTTAACAAAACCAATAAAAAACTGTAAACTTTTATTTTCAATATTTATAACCATTTAAATATTAAAAATATTTAACTCTGACTCTCAGTAATCTTTTTGTTGCTGGTGACCTGACGACCCCAATCACTTTTGAGCCTGAGCCCCATTTGTTAGATCTGTCCCCAGCCGCTAACTCGCCACGAGGACTCACTAACTGACCCAGACCCCCATTTATTACCTGTTGGTCCAAAAACTGACTGGACCAACCGGAAAACTCCATCCTGGGATGTGTCCCAACGTTTTCAATCCTCATTGTAACCAATATATATATATATCTCCATATATCCATATATATATTTACTATTGTCGCCAAAGACCAAGCGCCACCACGGCGTGGCACCTTACGCTTGTGCCCGCAGCCACACTAAAAATGCTCTTCTAATGCCATCCTCCAGCCCCAGGGACCAAAGATCAATCCCCACCGGGTTAAGGTGAACACCATCCCCTCTCAGGTACATCCAAGTGTCGGTTTCTAATTCCCAATGTCGTATCACAATACCCCCATTCCTGGAAACAAACCTACCCACCTCCTTGTTGACTTTTATATGGGTCTTATTGAGTTTTTCCCACGATCGTGCCCCCCTCCAAGACATACGGGCAACTATATCGGACCATACGAACAGCATGTCTGGAAAGGATGCCCGGAGCCTGAGAAAGTCCCATTGGATATCTTTTATGACCTGCCTCATTGGTCTAATACCCAAGTCATTTCCTCCCACATGAAGAACCAATATGTCAGGGACCCTGTCCAACCTGGAAAATCTATGTACCTCAGGAACCACTTGCTGCCACCTCATGCCCGGTATACCCAACCACCTGACCGTGCCCTCCTCTCTCTTAAGCCGTAGCTGTCTACCTTCAGGTCTGATGTCCGCCCGTTTTGCCCCCCAAAAAACGTATGAGTGTCCCAATATCCAAATGAGACATCTGGGGGGATCTGAAAAGAAATAACAAAGAAACATACCATTGACATGCCAACATTTTTTTGCCGTCTACTAATCTTAACCTATACAACCAACTATACTTCACAATAACTGTGGACGAACATATATTTGAAATCTGTTTGATTCCCATCTGCCTATCTTCTTTATTACATTTTCTGGAAGTCCCCAGCGAGCTGCTTCCGTGGCTGCCCCTATACGGAAAGAATGCCCTGCATATTCTCCCAGGGAAAGCCCTCCTTCTTTTAAACACTTCCTCAGCACTGCTGTGAACTGAAACCTGGATAAACACAAACCATCCCTATGTATAAAAAATGCTCCCTCCCCTGTCGGGCGCACATCCAAGAACTGCTTCAGGGCTGTTACCGGACAAAACTGGGGTTCTAACCCCTTAAACAACTCCACCCTGACCCCTTTTCCTTCCTGGTCCATTTTCGATCGCCGTATCCAGGTCAGAACTGACTGATCTGAAAACTGCACATCACCCAACCTCAGACCTCCCACCACCCTTTTTGATGGCGAGACCAATTCCCCAATTCTAAATGCTCCAAAAAATGCCACCACAAAGGCTGCTCGAAAGAGTACTTGTTCAAAATACTCTGAACACACCTTGTGAAGGCTTGTCAGAATTGTCCCCAGCACCTCAAATGACACTGGGCATCTGGAGTCCTTCTTGTGAGAACCTTTTCTGTAAACCCGCAAAGCCCTGCGAACCATAAATGATTTTGTGACATCCCTGAGACCTTTTAATTGGAATAAAAAGGCTAAAGCCGCCATCTTCTTTCCTATTCCCGACCCAGAGACCCCTTTTTCATAATTCCTACAAATAAAACACAAAACCCAAGTTTGTACATCAGTAGAGTCCCCTGACCCTCCTACCTCCTCCATCAAGGCAAACCATTCTTGCCACACTTTTTCATAAGCCCTCCATGTTCCTGCGCTGAGGGACTGCCGGATCAATCCTGCGGTGATTCCAACGCAACTCTCCACAGTTCCGACGGGCATGGCTCCCCTACCCGGTTTGCCTCCGGTGCCAGCTTGCGAAATTCTTCCCACTGGAAACGAGACAAAGCATCTGCTAACTTATTGTCCACTCCAGGGATATGCACAGCATAAATAAATGCATTAATGCGCAAACAACTGAGCACCAAGTGTCTTAACAACCTAATCACAGGTGGGGATGAGGCCGTGATGTTATTAATTGCCCAAACTACCCCCAAATTGTCACAATTGAACCTAACTTTTTTGTTCCGCAATTCTTCCCCCCACAGTTCTACTGCCAGAACAATGGGAAACAGTTCTAGGAGGAACAGGTTTCGCAGGAAACCTGCCTCTCTCCAAATCTCCGGCCATGGTCCTGCACTCCATCGACCTCGGTAATACGCCCCGTATCCTGCCGATCCTGCCGCATCCGTGAACAGGACCAAGTCAGCATTGCTGACCGGTCCCACTTGCCACACAGAACGCCCATTAAAACATTCCAAAAACGCATCCCACACCTTTAAATCCGCCTGCAATTCTCTGGTCAATCTGTCAAAGTGATTGGGAACTCTCACCCCAGCTGTGGCCGCCGCCAACCTCCTACAGAATATACGACCCATGGGAATGATTCTGCATGCAAAATTCAATTTTCCCAATAAGGATTGCAATTCCTTCAGCCGCAGCTTACGCTTCTTACCCGCCATACTCACCTCCTTCCGTAACACCACCAATTTGTCCTCTGGCAGTCTACATTCCATTGCCATGGAATCAATAGTGATGCCCAAAAAAACAAATTCTGATGTTGGGCCCTCTGTCTTGTCAGCCGCCAGCGGAATCCCGAATCTTTCAGCCAGGTGTTGTAACGTTCCCAATAACACTGCATAACATCTGGAGTCTGGGGGGCCTATGCACAAGAAATCATCCAAATAATGGATAATTGAATTCATCCCTGCCGCTTCCCTAACCACCCATTCAAAGAATGAGCTAAACGCCTCAAACAGTGCGCATGAAATGGAACAACCCATTGGCAAGCAACGGTCCACAAAGTACGACCCCTGCCAACAGCATCCCAACAAATGCACACTGTGCGGATGTACCGGCAATAATCGAAATGCCGATTCCACATCAGTTTTAGCCATGAGGGCGCCCTTACCATATTTTCTAACCCACGAGACAGCTGCATCGAACGATGTATAGGTAACCGCACAATCCTGCGGGTCAATACCATCGTTCACAGAGCCACCTCTTGGGTAGGACAGATGATGTATCATCCTATATTGCCCCAACTCCTTCTTCGGAACAACTCCCAACGGGGAAACTATTAACCCTGGTAACGGCGGGGAAGCGAATGGTCCAGCCATCCGGCCCAATGCAACTTCCTTAAACAGCTTAGCCGACACCACCTCCAGGTGGAGGCGTGCCGACTTCAAATTGTCTGCAACTGGCGGAACCTCCCGCAATGAACTCGGAATTCGAAAACCCTCCCTGAACCCTGTTTCTAATAACATTGCCGCCGCCCTATCTGGGTACCTATTTAGGAAAGGTAGCATCCTTTCTAGTCTCACCGGCGTCATCCCTTTTTCCAGCGATGTCTCCTGTGCAACCTTTTCCTTGCTTGAAGCAGCGCGCAAAAGGGTGCCCCCTACTACATCCGGAGCATTCATGTTTGTAGCGACATGAAGTTCCGAACCGACAGTTGCCTTCATTGAACTGCCAGCACACCCCTTTCTTTTTTTGGGGCCGGCGATCCAGCGGAGAAGGTGCCGCCGACCCCCCCTTGAAAAAACGTGCTTGCAGCCCTGGATGACGTCAACTTCATCCAGAGACTTATATCTTTATGGTCCCATCTAATCGATGGGCGAATAGCCTTCCTTTGACGAAACTGTTCGTCATAACGAAGCCATGCTAAACCCCCATATACTCGATGTGCCTCGCTGATCGCTTCTAGATAACAGAATAATGCCGAGCAATTCTCGGGGGCTTTTTCCCCAATCACGCTAGCCAGACTCGCAACAGCTTGCAACCAGTTAGCAAACATGCGCGGAATTAATCTGTACCTCCTCTTCTCTTCCCCCTCTTTTTTACTCTCATCCGGCTTTACCCTGTCTAAATTAAACTTTTCTAATGGGAGCAAGGAGAAAATCTCCACAAACTCGTTTTTCCAAATTTTTTCTCTTACCTCTTTTTTCAAATGCGCCCCCAAAGGTCCCTCGAAGCAAACGTAGACCTCACACTTGACCGCATCTGCCAGTCTCACCTTTTCCGCATCCTTTTCCTGCGTTGTGGTTTTTGTAGAATCTACCACGCCGTCACCTCCCATCTGTGTCTCGATCACCACCAACGTCGTCGGCCTTTGCGGGGGATCCACTACAACCAAGGGATCCCTAACGGTTGGGGGTTGTGGTACCCAGGGGCTGATGGGGGATGAGGGTTGCGGAGCCCCGCTCTCCAGGCGGCGAAGTAACTCCCTCACTGAATCCCATAAATCCCCTTCTCCCCCCTTAAGGTACCTTGCTCATCCCCCCCACCCTGACTCCCCCTGCTTCAGTCAACCCAGAAACATTAGTAACAGAAACAGAAGCTCGCTTACCAGGCTGCCTTAGGTGAGAGGACCCACCAGCCATCAGACCCGACTCCACCGCTGCCTCCTGTGGATCATCGCTCAGCTCGTCCTCCTCGCTGCTGCTGCTGCTGTCCCTCTGTATCAGTTGCTGTTCTTCCACTGCTGTTCTTCTGGCCGACTTTCGTCCTGCTGCCTGAGCGACCGGAGGGGGGGCGACATCCATCTGAGGGTTCCTTCCTCCGTTCCCCTCGTATGGGGAAATGATGTCATCACTCGGTGACCTGTCTCTCACGCAGGCATTGCGCTGGCCAACCCTCCCAGGCCCTTCACTGAACCTGGAGGCGGGGCCTCCCGACTGACAATCCCTGTGCTGACTGGCTGAACCTCTTCCCTGAGGTAAGATGGCGCCGCCACGAGGCAAGCCGCCGGCCGTTTCACAGGCCATGCCGGCGCCCGACCGTCCCGTTCTCCCTCGTCGGGTTGCCACCCCGACCGGAGCATCGCCGGTGGTGGCAGCCTGCTGTCTATCACGTGGAGATGCACCAGTGGGGGCTGGCCTGGGTGTCCGCATTACACCTCCCCCCCTGTGACTATGCTGTAATCTGTCTCTCCTTGCTGCCCCCCGCCCGCTCTTTTAGGTGTCTGCTTTGCCGGCGGGGGTCCCGAGGGGGTCCGACATGGGCTCCCCAGTCTCCTCTGAGTCCTGGGAGCGATGTCGGGACTAAGGCGCTCCGGAGGTCTAGACTTCCTAGCCCGTGATGAGGCAGGCCTCGCAATGGATGGGCCCTGCTCTAACCCCTGTAGTGTGGATGCAATCTGGCTCTGAAGCCATTCTGCTCCATGGGTCTCCGCTGCCTCCCTAAGCTGTACCCAGAGCTGCTCTAAACCACTCATGCTACCTACTGTCTCTCAGCTACCTCAGGGAACGTTCTTCCTGACTCTCCAACTCACGACTGCTGTATAATTCCCCTGGCTTAAGCACTGATTAAAACTCTCCTCCCCTTCTACACTGATCCACCAATCCCAACATATCCCTAACTTCCTTAAACCCCTCCTTATCCTACTTATTCCTTCCCTAAGTTCCTTGGACCCTTTCATGTCTGTACTCTGCTTCCTTTTACAATACAGCTCCGTACATGTCTAGAGAGTATATCATTCCTGGGATTAATCATCTCCATAGAAGGTATCAAGATGGATCCGCAGAAGATCGCTGCGATACTTAACTGGTCAGTTCCTGTT
The DNA here is from genome assembly GCF_042186555.1 of Aquarana catesbeiana. Classification (NCBI taxonomy): domain Eukaryota; kingdom Metazoa; phylum Chordata; class Amphibia; order Anura; family Ranidae; genus Aquarana; species Aquarana catesbeiana. The sequence continues at coordinate 451,662,884 of NC_133324.1, read as the reverse complement.
GACAAAAAAGGAATCCAACGTTTTGTTGGATTCACTAATTTCTACCGGAAATTCATTAAAGGGGTTTTCTGCCATCATTGCCCCTATTACCCAATTAACCAAACTGGGGATTCGCTTCCATTGGACCCCAAAAGCTCAAGTTGCCTTTGAATCTCTCAAAGAATTGTTTACATCTGCCTCCGTTCTAAAACACCCTGATTCCGCCCTGCCATTTTTACTTGAGGTAGATGCTTCTGAGATCGCTGTTGGAGCAGTACTCTCCCAACGCCAAGGAACCAAGGCACTGCTCCACCCGGTAGCCTTCTTCTCCCGCAAACTTTCGGCTGCCGAAAGGAATTACGATGTGGGGGATCGGGAACTGCTGGCAATCAAATCTGCACTTGAAGAATGGCGGTACTTACTTGAAGGAGCAACTCACCCAATCTTGATCTTCACTGATCATAAGAACTTAGAGTACTTGAGGCATAAATTGGGATAAAAATATTAGGAACAAAGAATACGGAGGAGAGATGGGTTTGCTTTAAGAGCATATTAAATAAGGGCATTAGCCAATGTATCCCATTGGGTAATAAATTTAAAAGAGCGAACAAACATCCTGGATGGCTTAACTCCAATGTAAAAATGCATATAAAAGCAAAGGAGAAGGCCTTCAAAAAATACAAGGTTGAGGGATCATCCACAGCATTCAGAATTTATAAAGAATGCAATAAGAAATGTAAGGGTGCAATTAGGATGGCTAAGATAGAACATGAAAGACACATAGCGGAGGAGAGCAAAAAAAATCCCAAGAAATTCTTTAAGTATGTAAACAGTAAAAAAGGGAGGACAGACCATATTGGCCCCATAAAGAATGAGGAAGGACATCTGGTTACAAAGGATGGGGAGATGGCAAAGGTATTGAATTTATTCTTCTCCTCAGTCTTCACGAGTGAATCGGGGGGCTTCAGTAACCAAAACTGCAGTGTTTATCCTCATGACACAACACAGGAAGCACCTACATGGTTAACAGAGGATGGAATCAAAATTAGACTTGAGAAACTTAACATTAATAAATCACCGGGACCAGATGGCTTGCATCCGAGGGTACTTAGGGAACTCAGTCAGGTGATTGCCAGACCATTGTTCCTAATTTTTACAGACAGTCTATTGACTGGAATGGTACCAGCTGATTGGAGGAAAGCCAATGTAGCACCAATATTTAAAAAGGGCCCAAAAAACATCCCTGGGAATTACAGACCAGTTAGCCTAACATAAATAGTATGTAAACTCTTGGAGGGGATGATAAGGGACTATATACAAGATTTTAGTAATAAGAATGATATCATTAGCAGTAATCAGCATGGATTCATGAAGAATCGTTCTTGCCAAACCAATCTATTAACCTTCTATGAGGAGGTGAGTTGCCATCTAGATAAAGGAAGGCCCGTAGACGTGGTGTATCTGGATTTTGCAAAAGCATTTGACACAGTTCCCCATAAACGTTTACTGTACAAAATAAGGTGCGTTGGCATGGACCATAGGGTGAGTACATGGATTGAAAACTGGCTACAAGGGCGTGTTCAGAGGGTGGTGATAAATGGGGAGTACTCAGAATGGTCAGGGGTGGGTAGTGGGGTTCCCCAGGGTTCTGTGCTGGGACCAATCCTATTTAATTTGTTCATAAACGACCTGGAGGAGGGGATAAACAGTTCAATCTCTGCATTTAAAAAATAAATAAAGTGCGCTAATTATATGAAAATACACACATAGATGTGAATACATGTGGGTAGTAGTAAAAACCACAATCTACTGAGAGCAAGTAAATGACTCCATGAGTGGTAAAAATATATAAGTGCAAAACATAAAAACTCAAATAAAAAGAAGAAACAAAAAATGTGTATAATTCTTTATTCATTTGTTTCCAGATATCCTCAATTGCAGTATCACATGTCAGCACCTTTGCACATGGAAACCCTCACAGGCACCCTTACATCTCCCCAAGTTAGTTGTGTATTACTATGCCGGCTCAGCTCCCGTGATGTGGTCTATGCTCCCGATTCGCCATGTCTCGCTCGCCCCATGCTGCGCTTACTACCGGGGTTGGTGAGTTTACTGGGTTAAAATCTTTCAAATTTAATTAATAGTTTTCATCTTCAAACAGAGTGTGGTTTACTTCATTTACTATATTTACAGGGATCCAGTGCATCTGCTCCTGATGAGTGGAAATGAATCCACGAAACGCGTAGAGCTACATGATGCCACAGACACAATGGCCCATGATGTTACCTTTATGAACCTAGCTACCTTAGATTTCTATCATGTGATTATTTACACAGGTGCCGGGCATGCTGTGTTGGGCTTGTTTAGGCCGTTTTGCTGTCACATACTATCTACTTGATTGTTTTGAATTTTATCCTATTCAGTTATATGTTTTACACCCTTGTATTACCGTGTTTACATCTTGTGCATATATGTAACAAATGGAAATTTAATAATTTATACAAATAAAACTTTTTTATATACCATCACCTCTGCATTTCAACCGCTTCAATTCAAAGTCCCACCTTCCTTTTGATGCATCCAAATATAGGGATGGAGGCACGCTTTTGTGCCTCATTTAAAGTCCCACATTCCCCCGTTTTTTCCCAGTGTCTGGCGGGTTATTTAAACCTGTCTGGCACTTGCATCATTGCTGTTTGTGCTACAGCTCTGTGTATGTGTTCCCTGAAAACCTGATATCTGCTCCTGTTTTGACCCGGCTTGCTTTGAGACTATTCCTGTTATCTGCCTGTACCTGATCCTTGGCTTGTTTGACGATCCCTCTACCTGCTTCTTTTGTACCTCTGCTGCCAGCCTGCTTACCGACCCGGCCTGTCTGACGATCCTGGACTCCCATCCAGTCTGCTGAGCCTGTCTGCTGAGCCATCCAGGCTGTTCACCTGTCTGCTGATTCATCCAGTCTGCTGGGCCTGTCTGCTGAGCCATCCAGGCTGTTCACCTGTCTGCCTGATCCATCCAGTCTGCTGTCCTGTCTGCTGAGTTGTCCAGTCTGCAGTTCCCGTCTACTGATCCATCCCGTCAGCTGTGCCGGCCATCTGATCCTTCTGCTGTTGATCCTGCCAGGCATTCATACCACGCCGCACTCCTGCACCCCTGTCACCACTACCAGGGGCCCTCGAGTCGGAGGTGTAGGAGAGGCCACCCTCTGCAATTCGGGCTCACCCTTTAGGTACGTAACATGGACTCTTCATAGGCTTTCTTATTTGCTAAGGAAATTTTAAAACTGACACGCCAAGTCCAGGAACTGCCTGTGCGTGTAAATGCACCTCCAGCAGTAATGCAGAAGCCAGAGCCCAAAGTTAACCCGCCTGATAGTTTTTCTGGTGACCCCCATATGTTTTCCAACTTTAAAAATAGTTGTATGCTATACTTTTAAATTAAGCCACACTTCTCTGGTTTTCAAGGCCTTAAGTTTACTGTATGATGCACATGACCATGCCCACTCAGCTGAAACTAGCCTTAGGTCATTACATCAGGATAAACACACCACTGAACAATACTGTTCTGATTTCCACCACTGGGCACCTGACTCAGGGTGGAATGACCCAGTCTTAAGAAGCCAGTTCAGGTTAGGCTTATCAGACTCTATCAAAGACTCCTTAGTACACTGCCCTGAACCAAAGTCATTGAATGAAGCCATGCGAGTAGCCATCCGTATAGACAGGCGTTTATGGGAAAGGCGTACAGAGAGGTTTGTTTCTTTGCCCCCCCAGTACGCCGCCTACTTCTTCTTCATCAACCCTTTCTGAGCCCTCTCAATCCCTCCTGGAGGATAAGCCCATGTAAATTGGCGCTACCCATTTATCCTCTGGGGAAAAGGCTAGAAGAAGATCTCAGGGGCTCTGCTTATACTGTGGCAACCACCACCACTTTGTCGCCAGATGCCCTAATAAGCTAAGAAACGCCAAGGGTCTAGTACAGGTGGGGTCTGATTCTATAGACCAGTGATATGCAATTAGCGGACCTCCAGCTGTTGCAGAACTACAAGTCCCATGAGGAATAGCAAGACTCTGACAGCCACAAGCTTGACACCCAGAGGCAGAGGCATGATGGGACTTGTAGTTTTGCAACAGCTGGAGGTCCGCTAATTGCATATCCCTGCTATAGACTATACTGTGTCAGTTTCCCTCGGAGATAAACTATTTGTTCCTGCACAACTTAGCTCTATCAAGTTTTCTCATCACCTCTCAGCTTTCATAGATTCTGGTGCTGCTAGCAAATTCATTGATAGGGACCTAGCACACCGTCTACAGATTCCTGTGGCTAAGGTGCACAGACCCTTTTCAGTCTTAGCTGTTGATAACTGTCCCTTGTCCATGGGCTTGGTCACCTTGTGCACTGTACCTATTACCCTGACCAATGGGGAATTTCATAGGGAGACAATCAGCTTCTACTTGATCTAATCTCCTGCTTATCCCCTTATCTTAGGGTATCCCTGGCTTAAACTTCATAACCCGCACATAGATTGGGCTACAGAAAGGATTAGGTCCTGGTCCCAGACCTGCATCCAGAACTGCATTAAAACTGCTGACCAGTTGCCCATTTATAACTCTTGTGTGGCCAGTAGCAGTCATGTACCTTTATTACAGTCCTATTTGGATGTTGATCATGACAATTTTTCCAAATGTGACTCCAGTTTGCATAACCATGTGCCTTTATATGACTCTGTTAAAGCAAAAAACGCTGATAAGTTTATAGAAATTCTCTACAGGCCACCTCTCCTGCCAATTGCCACAGCCTGAATCTTCTCCTCCTAGAAGCCAAACTTACTCGCAGCCTTGAGCCCTCTTTGTAAACTACCTCTAAGTTCTCAGAAGTCAAGCCCCCTGGATTACCCCTACGTTTGCCTGTCCCTAAACTTCCTTGGACGCACGGCCAGGCTAACTTGTCCGCAAGTTCCACTGCCACTACACCTGGCGATGGGATTCAGTTAGTCGCTACACCTGGTGATGCGATTCAGTCAGTCACTATACCTGGCAATGAGATTCAATCAGTCGCTATACCTGCCAATGTGATTCAGTCGGCCTCTGAACCAGTTATGCCAGTCCAGCTTTGTTTTGTTGAATCGTGATAATAATAATATGAAAATGTGTCTTGGTTAGTATATTTAGTTTTATTTATGTTTTTTTCTGGCAAAAAAAAGCCATTTTCTGTTTCTATGCTGATGTAAGCTATTTTTGTTTATATATATATATATATATATTTATTTATTTTGTATATATGCATATATGTTTTTATTATGTTCATAAGATTTGTAATAAACAAAAATGTACACTACTACTCCACCGTACATAAGGTATATTCCAGAATCAATGTCTTTCTCGTTGACAGATTTACATTACGAAGTATTACTTCTGCCCGTATAGGTGTGATTACCTGGTCTGATCATGCACTTATCTCTATTGAGCTATCTCTAGCTAATAATCACGGTTCACCCTCTCCTTGGAGACGTAATGCCTCCCTTCTCTCAGATCAGACTTACAAAAGATAGATCCATTCTGATATAACCTCCTTTTTTCATACTAACAAGGGTTCAGTATCTGACGCTGCCCTCTATTGAATGCCTATATTGCATTTTATGAGAGACTTACTTATTAAAGCGGAGTTCCAGCCTGGGGGAGAAAAAATTCAAAGTCAGCAAGACAAAGAGAAGGCAAGTTTATTAAACACTTTCTTCAGCTCTGTGTATACAAAGGATCATGGGGGAGCTTATGTCCATAATGGAGATGGTATTGACACAGCCCCAAATGATCCACAATGCCTCAAAAGTGATATGGTCCAGAAATATTTAGACAGATGACATCCACCCAAGGATCCTAAAAGAAATGAGCTCTGTCATTTCAAAGCCATTGTTTCTAATTTTTAGAAACTTGTTAATGACTGGAATGGTACCGCTGGATTGGTGTAGAGCCAATGTGGTGCCTATATTTAAAAAGGGATCAAAGTCCTTACCAAGTAACTATGGACCTGTTAGTTTAACTCCTAAAGTTGGGAAGATACGGAACAGTTTAATAAAAGACCACTTAGATGAGTTCTTGCTGGAAAAAAATATTTTAAGCAACAGACAGCATGGATTCATGAAAGACAGAAGTTGTCAAACAAACCTGATTTCTTTTTATGAGGTAAGTAAAACCCCGGAAAAAGGGGTGGCTGTGGACATAGTATACTTGGATTTTGCAAAAGCATTTGACACACACACTGATAATGTGTAAGGTAAAGTCTACAGGCTTGGAAAGAAAACTGGCTAAAAGACCGCATTTAGAGAGCAGTGGTTATTGATTCTTACTCTGAGTGGTCTAAGGTCTCAGTGGTGTACCCCAATGTTCAGTGTTGGGACCCCTACTTTTTAATATCTTTATAAATGATATAGGGTCTGTGATTAAAAGTACCATTTCAGTGTTTGCAGATGACACCAAGCTATGCAGTGAAATAACGTCCGTACAAAATGTCTCCAACTTACAAGCCAACCTCAATACACCAGTGGCAGCTGGTGCTTACTATTTTTGGGGGAGGGGGGGCGGCACAACCAAAACTACTACCCCCTCCCGCGGGAGACACAGAAACTGCCAGCAGCGATCACCCCGCAGCACCCCCACTGGAGACACAGACACAGCCAGTGGCGATCACCCCGCAGCACACACCCCTCCCGCAGAAGACACAGAAACGGCCAGCAACGATCACCTCGCAGCAGAACCCCCCACGGGAGACACAACAGCCAACAGCAATCACTTTACCTAGTGGAGGCAGGGAAAAGGAAGAGCCGGGTCATTCCAGCGAGGACCCAGGCATTCTCCTTCCGGTCAATTGAAACCCAGAAGTGTGTCCTGAGACACGATCCCTGGCCAAAAGGGGCTTCCTGATTGGCTGGGAGGAGAATGTGGCAGAACAGCGAATATTCATTTTCTAGTGTCGCACAACTGGGTGGGATCATCAGCGCCCCAAGCCCACCCTATTTTGAAGCCTATTTGAGCCTCTGGCTCTAATCAGGTGCTTCAAAAGACACCCCTGCCTATCCCCGCAATTATAATTCATGTGTCTAGAGTCCTGAAAGGGGTCAGGCACATAGATAGGGAGGGCGGCGGGGTTGTTAGGGGGGTGGCACCCGTGAGCCCACAGTGCATGAGCCGCCACTGCAGTGCACTGTTTAATTGCGCGACTATGTGGCAAATGAGGTTTAATGTTGATAAATGTAAAGTTATGCACTATTTGGTAGATCATAAGCTTAATATTCAGATGCACCAAGCTGTGGTTTCCAAAGCGAGCAAAGTCCTTTTTTGTATTAGGAGAGGTGAGGACTCCAGAGAGAGAGATATCATTTTACCCCTGTACTAATCATTAGTAAGACCTCATCTGGAATATGCAGTTCAGTTTTGGGCATCAGATCTCAAAAAGGATTTCGGGGAACTGGAGAAGGTGGAGAGAAGGGCAATCAAACTGATAAGAGGCATTGAGGAACTTAGTTACGAAGAAAGATTAGAGGAACTGAATTTATTCTCTCTTGAGAAGAGTAGATCAAGGGGTGATATGATCAACATGTATAAATACATAAGTGGTCCATATAGTGAACTTGGTGTTGAGTTATTCACTTTAATGTCATCACAGAGGACAAGGGGGCACTCTTTATAACTAGAGGAAAAGATTTAATCTCCAAATACGGAAAGGTTTCTTCACAATAAAAGCTGTGAAGATGTGGAATAGACTTCCTCCAGAGGTGGTTCTGGCCAGCTCAGTAGATTGCTTTAGAAAAGGCCTGTATTCTTTCCTTAACGTACATAATATAACTGGATACTAACATTTATAGTTAAAGTTGATCCAGGGAAAATCCGATTGCCTCTCGGGTGATCATGAAATCATTTTTTCCCCTGCTGTAACAAATTGGATCATACTTTGCTGGGGTTTTTTGCCTTCCTCTGGATCAACTGTGGGTGAAGGATTGTGAATATGGGATTGTATGTTTTTTATAATTTGTATTTGAACTGGATGGACTTGTGTCTTTTTTCAACCTGACTATTTATGTAACTATGTAAATACTGTAGATGCTGACTTTTAATATAAGGACACTTGCCTGTCCATGGAGCCCGCGATGTCGGCACCTTGAAGCCGACCTGTCCATCGTCTCCGGGTGCAGGCGCTGGCAACCTTACTAAGGGAAACAGGAAGTGAAGCCTTGCGGGACCTGTGTGTATTTCCCAGAGGGGGGGGGGGGGAAGGAAGGGCTGCAGCACCCTTACTTGGAAGTGGGAGGAATTCCTGTTTTTGGCAGGTATCCCCCTCCCCAAAAGGTGCCAAATGTGGGGAGGGGGGGAGGAAGTAGATATGCAGAGCTTCCACTTTTGGGTGGAACTCCACTTTAATATCTCTGCCCATGAGAAACGGATCACACAAAACAACTCACCCAGCTTACCTCCAGAATTTGCCTCCTTGAAACTCATAATAAAGCAAAATTTGATCCCCTTATTGCTACAGAAGTTTGTGATCTCCTTAATCAACTCAGTAATCTCTTCAAAAATTCTATATCAGGCAACTTTGTCTCTCTTCCTATTCTCTAGGAAATAGATCTACAGTGTTTTTTGCAAAACAATATAAATGAAAGATAGCTTCCTCTAGAATCCTCTACATCTTAGATGACAATGGCCATGAACTACTCAATCCCTCTGAGATTGCAGAACAATTCAGTAGGCATTCCTTTAGTATTTATAACCTACAAGGCTCTTTTGACACCTCAACCCCTGAACCTGATGTTATACAAAAATGTCTAGACTCCACCAACCTTCCCACATTGACTCCTGCTCACCATCAGAAACTTTCCTCTCCTTTCTCTATAGTAGAATTGGCCAAGGTAATCAAAACCTTACCCCTGCATAAGTCTTTAGGTCCAGATGGATTCACAATAGAACTACAAAACTTATACAGAAAATATAGCCACTTATCTCACGACTCATGTAACAATAATGTACACCGCTGTTCCTGCCCTAAATCAATCTTGTTACTATCCTTAAACCAGGTAAACCTACTGATAGTACTGCTAACTTCTGTCTCATTTCACATTTGAATTTTGATACAAAATTATATGCTAAACTGTTAGTCAATGGCGTAGCCAAACTTACTTCATTATTAATACACCAGGATCAAGTGGGTTTCGTCCTAGGACGGCAGACCTCTGATGGTACTCGCCAGTTTATAGACCTAACTCAATGGGCAGAATAGTACCACATCCCTTCCTTACTAATTTCCCTAGATACAGAAAAAGCATTTGATAGAATTATTTGGCTATACATGAGTGCAGTACTATAAGGTAAACCTGATACCGAGCTCCAGAAGACCAGTGTGGGCTTACGCTCATATTCGTGCAGATGTGCATTTTCACATGCTAATACTTCTAGGCAAAGAATCAATAGATGTATTATTCCAGTTCATCTTGCTCGCATTTGTGCATGCACTCGCACATGTGCCCAGGCGCATACAAATTAGTGGCACCTAGTTGTCTATTAAAATTGGCCCGTCACCATGAGCAGTTGCTGAATGGTCTTACTGTGCCTTCTGACTCAGGCCCTTGTTACCCTGCTGCCACTGGTTGCCTGCCTTCATACCAGCTCTGCTACCATCTTCTGCTCTGGTGCCAAGCTGCTTCAGTATCCTTTTCTTAGGACTGCAACCCCAAGCTTCATCCACCTAGGAGCGGACTCCACCAGCCAGCTACTCTGGCACACATGCCACTGCGTGCCCTCACACTCTGTCTCCACCTTCAGGAGCTGTTTGGAACAGATGTAAGCAGAAATGTGTGGACTGCCACAAAGAATATCAGGCACAAGTAAAGTTTAAAATAATATAATTTATTTTAAAATAAGTGAATAACATAAATGTAAATGCACCTCCAAGATACCAAAACTGTGTAAATAAAACCAGAGAACATAACAGATAGTAACAAACAACGAACAACTGCACAAACCAAGTATATACAGCAAACAGGGAATGCGAATCATAGTCTTAACAGAGCCAGGGTGATAAACGGTCAAGCAGAGGAAGCTGGGAGCAAAACAGGACAGGGAAAGGGTAACAGGAGACAGAGAGAGCAGGCAAGAATTAACCAGGCTGCAGTGGAATTAATCAGGCTGCAGTGTCAGGGTCCAGGAACAGGATGCAGAAACACAGGAATGCAGGTCAGGGGCACATAGAGATAGATCACCAAGGTGACAGGTGAAGCATAGGCAGGGCTTAAATATACTTCCTGCAACGAGCATCAAGTGATGACTGATTAAATGAAATGATATAAGCTTCTGGCTGCTGAGAGACACCCGCTGGTGGACACCGGAACTGCAGCCTGTAGATCTGGGTAGAGATGAGCTTTATGTTCAGGTCGAACATGAGTTCGACTCGAACATTGGCTGTTTGAGCATTCATTGAAATACGAACATTATGGGGCGTTCGTGCCAAATTCAAGCAGCGCATCACTCCCCATAATGCACTGCGACATTGCAGTGCATTGCTGTCTGATGATTAGCCAAGCATGCACTATGACCCGTATGCTTTTGCCAATCACAGCGCCGTCAGCAAAGAGAGCCACAATTGGCCAAAGGCAGGGTACCTTTGGCCAATTATGGCTCAGGGGGTTAAGTCCATGCCCCACACTATATAAGGCCCCTGAACGTCAGCCCTGTGTAGTGTGTGGCTGGCGTTGACCGAGAGAGAGTGTAATTTCATTTAGATTGAGCATGCAGGCGATTCAGTTAGCTGCAGTGTATTTAACCACCTCAATACAGGGCACTTTCACCCCCTTCCGCCCAAGCCATTTTTCAGCTTTCAGTGCTGTCGCACTTTGAATAACAGTTGCGCGGTCATGTTACACTGCACCCTAATGAAATTTTTATCATTTTTTCCGCACAAATAGAGTTTTCTTTTGGTGGTATTTGATCACCACTGCGGTTTTTATTTATTGCGCTATAAACAAAAGAAGAGGGACAAGTTTAAAAAAAAAAAAACAATATTTTTTACTTTTTGCTATAATAAATATCCATTTTTTTTTTTTGAAAAAAATATTTTTTTCCTTAGTTTAGGCCAATACGTATTCTTCTACATATTTTTGGTAAAAAAAAAAAAAAAAATCGCAATAAGCGTATATTGATTGGTTTGCGCAAAAGTTATCACGTCTCCAAATAGGGGATAGATTTATAGCATTTTTATATTTTTTTTTTTACTAGTAATAGCGGCGATCTGCGATTTTTATTGTGACTGCGATATTGCGGCGAACATATTAGACACTTTTGACACATTTTTGAGACCATTCACATTTATACAGCGATCCGTGCTATAAAAATGCATTGATTACTGTGTAAATGTGACTGGCAGGGAAGGGGTTAACACTAGGGGGTGATCGAGGGGTTAATGTGTGTCCTAGGGAGGTGATTCTAACTGTGGGGGGAGGGGACTGACTGGGGGAGGTGACCGATTGATGTCCCTATGTACAAGGGACACACATCGGTCTCCTCTCCTCTCTGATAGGACGTGGATCTGTGTGTTTACATACACAGATCCGCAGGCCTGCTCGGTTGCTGGGAAATCGTGGGTGCCCGTCCGACATCACGGCCGACGGGCACGTGCATCGGGTCCCCAGTGACGCGGCGCGTGCGCACCCCCTGGTGGCTCAGGAAGGCTGTCACGTCATATGACCTCCGCCCAGAACGAGAGCTGCCTCGTCCAGCAGTCATATGACAGTGGGCGGGCAGCTAGTGGTTAATATATATATAGAGTCAGTCTTGTATCCAGTTTAGCTAGATCTGACTACAGTCCGTTCCTGGTGTATTGTTTATAATATACTTCAGGCAGGCGATTCAGTTAGCTGCAGTGTATTAAATATTTATATACAGTCAGTCTTGTGTATATATATATATATATATATATATATATATATATATATATATATATATATATATATATATATATATATATATATATATATACACACATATATATATATATATATATATATATATATATATATATATATATATATATATATACACATATATACACACACACACACACACACACACACACACAGTGGGGCAAAAAAGTATTTAGTCAGTCACTAATTGTGCAAGTTCTCCCACAAAAGATGAGAGAGGCCTATAATTGGCATCATAGGTATACCTCAACTATGAAAGACAAAATGTGGAAACAAATCCAGACAATCACATTGTCTGATTTTTGAAAGAATTTATTTGCAAATTATGGTGGAAAATAAGTATTTGGTCACCTACAAACAAGCAAGATTTCTGGCTCTCACAGACCTGTATCTTCTTCTTTAAGAGGCTCCTCTGTCCTCCACTCATTACCTGTATTAATGACACCTGTTTGAGGTTGTGGACAGGTGTCTTTTATACTGATAACAAGTTCAAACAGTCACACTCCAAATTCCACTATGGTGAAGACCAAAGAGCTGTCAAAGGACACCAGAAACAAAATTGTAGACCCCGCCCCCTCTGACATTATGGGGAATGCCACAGGGAAGTCCTGTCAAGACCCCGTGCGTCAGAGGGTTATTTAAGAACCGTCAGAAGGCGAGAAGCGTCACACAGCGGGAGCCTCCCATCATGGTGGATGCAGAGCGTCCCGAGAAGAAGAAGGGAAGAAGACGCCGCAGAGGAAGATGCCAGACGAGAACACTGGAGGAAGAACCAGAAGAAGAACCAGAAGAAGATGGAGGAAGAAACTGAAGGAAGATAGAAGAAAGAAGATAGAAGATAAAAGAAAGAAGAAGCATTTAAATAAAGGAATTGTCAAAAACTGTCTCTTACCCCTTTACCATTTCACACAGGGGGGAGGGCCGGGATCTGGGGGTCACCTTGTTAAAGGGGGCTTCCAGATTCCGATAAGCCCCCCGCCCGCAGACCCTCACAACCACCGGGCAAGGGTTGTGGGGATGAGGCCCTTGTCCCCATCAACATGGGGACAAGGTGTTTTGAGGGGCTACCCCAAAGCACCCTCCCAATGTTGAGGGCATGTGGCCTGGTATGGTTCAGGAGGGGGGGCGCTCTCTTGTCCCCCCCTCTTTTCCTGCAACCTGCCAGGTTGCGTGCTCGGATAAGGGTCTGGTATGGATTTTGGGGGGACCCCACGCCATTTTTTTTTAAATTTTGCGCAGGGTTCCCCTTAATATCCGTACCAGACCTGAAGGGCCTGGTATGGAATTTAGGGGGACCCCCATGCCATTTTTTTTACATTTTGGTTCGGGGTTCCCCTGTGGGGAATTCCCATTCCGTTTTTATCAATGAACTTTTAAAAATATCACTGCTCCCGAAAAAACGTCCATTTTTAAAACTTTTTTTTGCATTGATCCATGTCCCCTGGGGCAGAACCCAGGTCCCCAAACACTTTTTATGACAATAACTTGCATATAAGCCTTTAAAATTAGCACTTTTGATTATTCATGTTCGTGTCCCATAGACTTTAACGGTGTTTGCATGTTAGAACAAATTTTTTGCCTGTTTGCATGTTCTGGTGCAAACCGAACAGGGGGGGGGTGTTCGGCTCATCCCTATTCCTGGTGTACGTTTTCAAATATACTTTCAGGCAGGCGATTCAGTGAGCTGCAGTGAATCAATCTCTCTCTCTTAGATAGATATATATATATCTATCTCTCTATGTAATACAGGATTGCGGACGCAGCCGTCGTTTAAAGTATTTATGTTTATAGATGTCTAAATAGGAAAAAAAAAAGATTACAAGTCATAGATGGAAAAACCTTGCATTTCTACATAACCTTGTTTGAGTGAATGGATGGAATTTCTCTGTGTCAGTAGGCGGTGTAATGTCTCGTGTGATAGGGATCCGGATAGTGAATGAGGGGGTAAGGGGATGTGGGGTTGGGGGGGGATCTTCTTCTCTGCCACAGCTCCCACGTCTCTCTCACGGCAGGGCTCTTTTGTATTCATCTGTGGTGATGAAATGTAGCCAGCAGGCCCATGTGTTGGTGAACTTAGCGGGAGTGTCTTTCGCTTGATGTAGGAGCTCTTCCATTACCGCAGTTTTTTGTATATGTTTAAACCAGTCTGCCATAGATGGTGGATCAGGAGAGCGCCACTTGAATGGAACGCACATCTTTGCTGCGTTAACCATGTGCATGGCTAGGGAGCGGAAGTAAGAGCGTGTTGGAGTCGTGGAATGGTGAAGGAGAAACTGCGCTGGGGTGTATTCAAGTGTGTAGGTGGTTATTTGTGTGATATATCTGTGGACCTCTGTCCAGAAGGGCTGGAGTTTAGGGCACGTCCACCATATATGTATGAGAGAGCCTATTTCTGTCTTACGTCTCCAGCATTGCTGGGGGAGAGTTGGGATGAAACGGTGTAGCTTAAGTGGGGTTCTGTACCACCTGGATAATACTTTAAATGCATTCTCCTGTACCTGAACGTTTATTGTTCCCTTATGTACCTGCATATAGAGGTTTTCCCAAGCCATCTCTGTAAGGTTAATTGAGAGTTGTTGTTCCCATTTTTTGTTGGTCCAGTGTAGGTTGGAATTTTGGTCTGAGAATAGCAAGGTGTAAGTAAGAGAGAGAAATTAAGTGGTTTTGGGGCTCCTCTTTCAAGCATAAGGATTCGAAGGTAGTTATACGTCCAGACCTGTCTGGTCAGGGCTTAGGTTTGTCAAAGAAGTGTCTAATTTGTACATACGTCCAAAAGGGGAACGAATCAGTGGTCATTTTGGCAGCAAGTTCTGTTTGAGATAGAAGGTGACCATTGTCAAAGAACTGTTCTGCTCAGATGTTTGGATGAGGCCAACCTTCAGCTAAAAAGGAAGTATGTGTACCTGGGGTGAACTCTGGGTTTTGTGCTAGAGGTGTCATTGGGCCCATGATTGAAGAGATTTTGTGTTTGTTGCATGCATCCCGAAAGCAGAGCAGTGTTGGCTTGATGAGTGGGTGGAGTTTACATCCTGGGGTGGTGTGTTGATGTGTGATCCAGGGAAGATGAGCTAATGGAAGAGGCGACATTGATTGTTCCAGTTGGATCCAATCTTTATACTTGGTATGTATGTTCCAAACTATGATCCTAGCAAGGTAGCTTGCTTGTGGGTATTTTCTTATATCGGGTAGACCTATTCCTCCTTTGAGTTTGGGAGAGGTGAGCCTTAGGTAGCTAAGTCTCGGTTTTAGTTTGCCCCACACAAATTGTATGCATGTTGTTCGATATATTGAGAAGAAGGCAGGTGGGATCTTTATTGGGATCATCTGTAGAAGGTACAATATTCTGGGCAAGATATTCATTTTAATGATGGCGGCTCTACCAAACCAGGAAAATAGGCCTGAGGCCCATTTTGTTAAATCTCTTATTATGTTTTGTAGTAATGGTAGGTGGTTGAGGGAGTACAAGTCCGAAAGGGATTTGGGGAGTTGAATGCCCAAATAGGTGATCGCGCGATCGTTCCAAGTAAATGGAAACATTGTTTGGCATTGTTTATATGTTTTGGAGGGAATTGTAACGTTTAAGGCATTAGATTTCGTAAAATTGATTTGTAGATTGGTCAAGGTCTTAAAAGGTATCGAAGTCTTTGAGCAAGTTCGGTAGTGTGGTGAGCGGTTCGGTAAGAAAGAGGAAAATGTCGTCCGCAAAGGCTGCTAGTTTATAGGTACAGTTTTTAATCTCTATGCCTTTCACACCTGGGTTCGCTCTGAGTCATCTCAGAAGTGGTTCAAGGGTGAGGATGAAGATTAGAGGGGAAAGTGGGCATCCCTGCGTGTTCCATTCGACACAGAGAAGGCATCTGACAGGTGGCCATTCACTCAGACTCTAGCGGCGGGGTTAGAGTAGAGCGTTAGTATGAAGTTTAGCATTTTGGTAGGGAGGCCTATAGCCTTCAATGCTTCTGTCATGTAGTCCCAGGCCACTCTGTCGAATGCCTTCTCTGCATTGAGGGAAAGTATGAATCCTTGATGCTGGGTGGATGTAAGCCAGTGATGAACGTTAATGGCTTTGAGCGTATTATCTCTCGCCTCTCTGCCCAGGACGAAGCCAACTTGGTCGAGATGGACTAGTTGGGGGAGAAGGGGGAGAAGTCGGTTTGCGTACCATTTGAGATCTACCTTGAGTAGCGAAATGGGTCTGTAACTAGAGACCACTGTTGGGTCCTTACTTGGCTTTGGGATTACTGTAATGTGTGCAGTTAGTAGGTCTCGAGGGGGTTCAGAGGGAGTCGTGAATAAGTTAAATGCGGACAGAAAAAAGGGGGTAAGGATACCAGCATAAGTTTTGTAGTATCCTACAGTCAAACCGTCGGGTCCGGGACTTTTGCCCGTTTTCATTTGTTTCAATGCTAGGTCGACTTCTTCTCTGTTCAAGGGGGTATCTTGATCTTGTGCCATGGATTCAGAAATAGGAGCTGGGCTATATTGTCGTAGGAAATCAATAATCAATTGTTTCCTTGTGTTTGCATCTGCGGGTGGGTCCGTTGGGGAAAGGTTATAAAGTTTAGAATAATATTTGACGAACTGTTTAGCTATGTCTGGGGTCGAGTTCATTTTTTTCCCTGTTGCATCTATAATTGAGTGTATCGTCGTAGAGGCTTTTTTGTTTTGTAGGGCTCTTGCAAGCATTTTACTGGCTTTATTGCCGTATTCATAGAATGTTTTCTGAGATAGGATATATTTGCGCCGTATTTGTTTTCCTAGAAGGTCTAACAGTTCATTTCGGGCTTGAATAAAGGTCAGTCAAGGCAGCTAGAGCTTGCGTATGTTTGTGCGCTTTTTCTAGCTTCTGGATCCGATCAGTGAGTTCAGTGTAGTGTTGTCGCCTTTCACAATTTCGTTTGGCGGCTGCTGCAATAAGGAAGCCACGGAGCACGCATTTGTGGGCTTCCCAGTTAATAAGTGGAGAGGTGTCGGGGGGTTTGTTCTCTTGGAAGTATTGTTTGATACGTTGTTCAACTTCTGCTGCGAATGTGATTAGTGAGTCAGTGATGGCATGGAAGAAGGATACTTGGCCGGTGTTTGGAGCGTATATGTTAGCTAGTGTGATTTTCCTATTTAAGTAAGACCCTTTCAGAAAAAGGAATCTACCATCTTTGTCAGTCATTGTATCGGCTAGTTGAAAAGGGCAGCCTTTTGCTATGAGTATAGAAACCCCTTTAGATTTGGATAGCGGATGGGTTGCATGATACACCGTTGGGAAATGATTGTTATGTAGTTTCAGTGTGGAGTCGGAACGAAAATGTGTTTCTTGTAGGAAGATAATGTCAGCTTTGTTGCAATGCATGGTCAGGAGAAGTTGGGAACGTTTTTCGGGTATGTTGAGTCCTCTGGTGTTAAGTGAGATAATTTTAAGCATAGGTGTAGCTATAGAAGTTAGTGAAGAACTCATCTTAAAGATTTAGCCTTCTTGTTTGAAGGGGGGGAGTGTTTCAGGAGCCATGGCAGAGAAACAGGCTGGGGGGGGGGTTGGGGATCTAACTGCAATTAGTGTGTATGTAGTTATTTGTGTGGGTTCAGGAGCAGACGGGGCGCTTAGGGTGGTGCGATTGGGGTAAAGGAATAGGTTAAAAAAAAGCGGGGGTGTTCCGGTGGCAGGTGGTAATTCACTCACCTGTCCAGGTGGGCGGGATCCACAGATGTGGGTATTCCGGAAAGGATCAGTGGCGTGTGATATAAGAAATGAGGTATGAAGAATCGTATCAATAGATTGCCACTGTGTGGGGGTTGGTCTGTCGAAAGAGAGGTGTGAAACAAGTTATACATTCTAAACCGTCAAACCGAGAGCCTTATCGTGCGAAGGGGTAGGCTAGTGGGGATTAGGTGTAGCATGCAGACGTGCGAGATGTTAGGGTTAAGGCCGTGTGTCCATGTTGTGCATGTCAGTGTGCGGAGATTATATATGTTAAGATATATCTCCACTTTGCAATAAAGGTCAGATAATGGTAGGGGGAAGCATCTGTGTTAATACTGTGTTGTCTAAACGAGTCCTTATGATACATGTATTGTAGAACTTAAGATAATTTGAAAACGATAAAAAACAAAACTTGAACATTAGCAAATCCTTGGCTGTAGAGCATCCTGTGAGGATGTGGTATAACTAAGAGGAGATGAAAGATCAAAAGGAAAAAAGAAGGAAAAGACCTGTTGACTCTCTGTCCTCTGCTTCCCTTTCCCCTTCCTCCCTTTTCCTTCTCCCCCCTCCCTCCATCTTTCTCGTGTGTCAAGGCTGCTAATCAGCATCAGGGCAACAAGCCCTCTAGAGCAAAAACAGTGCCCTTTAGAAGCTAATGTTTATATAACCGCATTCAAGGACGGAGCTCAGAGGTGATTAGGAGAGGTTAATGAGACAAATGAGTAGCTTCAACTGGGGTTTACTTAAAAGTATGTGTAGATGTGGGATATGGCAGATATTGCCTCGATAGATCTGTGTAGAGGCTTTGCGGGTGGATCAAGTTGTTTATGGGGAAGATTTGATTATACCGACTGATCCAGATAAGCATGAAGTATCTCATACATCATTCCAGAGTGGGTGTATATTGTCAAATAACATGAGCTGTCATGAATTGGGGATGCGAGGTGAGCTATCACATTACCCAGATGACAGTAAATCTCTGAGCTCCGATCTTGGCTAAACCTATAAAACAAGTATTGATAAGAGTAGAAAGTGGAGAACCGAGCATTTCGATCTCTACATACCAAGTAATAAACAACATCAATTCTAAATAGTGTAAAGCGTGCATGGCAAAAGGACCATAACTAATTACCCAAATTGATGAGTACGGATGGAGATAGTTAAAGCATAAGTGTCCACCGAACTTCAGTCACTGTGATCTCGGGTAATTCAGTTTTGTTTTGTGGCTGTTGTCGTGACTGTCGAAGAAGGGAGCCTGAGCATGCTCTTTCATCCTGTCAATGTTATCTCTCCTAGAAGGAAGTAGGCATGAGTCGTCAGATTTGCGCGATGGGAGACAGGATTCTGAGGGTTCCGATTGCCCGTGATGTGGCGGGTGTACCATTTGCGGTTGTTCGAGACCTGTGGGAGGGTCGGTTCTGGGAGTGCCGCTGTTGGTGTTATGCTGCATTAATGGTGTGTACCCGGTAGTCTGCAAGCTGGTTGCGTGTGACAGATCGGGGGCTGCGTTAGATTGCATGCCAGTTAGGTATGGGTCCTCCGACGCCGCCTATCTCCAGTGCTGATTACAGTGCAACTTGTGAGAGCGTAGATTTTGCTGTGTGTTGGGTCAGTAGGGATGGCTTTAAGCTTTGCTGCATCCTCCATGCAGAGCTAGAAGGGGTTTCAGCAGTGGAGTGAACATTATCTCCTCAAGTTGACGGGATGATTTGCGGGAAGAAAAAAAAGGAAAATAAAAGATAAAAAGAACAAAAAGGAAAAAGTCAAAAAGACTGATGAGTATGTTCTGGAATGAACTCAATTAGGTAGCTAGGGCATCCCCAGTGACATATGTCTCAGTAATCGCGGCGGGGCAGAGGGGCAGTCATAGGGCTCGCTGGTTGCTGCCGAGGCATGGCAGTTGAGCTGGGTCTAGTTGCCGATGGGGATCGTTGCCTCCTGAAGCTCGTGTTTTGGGCTTCCATCGGTTCTTCTCTGGAAAGGCTTTCGAGATCTGAAAAAGTAAAATCGGCATACCAATTTGGTACATCGACATAAGGAATGTCCAGGGTTTGGCAGAAGGCCTCCAGCTCTTCAGGGACTCTCAGTAAAGCCGAGTTGCCTTGATGGGTTGCCTGGAGGCCGAACGGGAACTTCCATCGGTATCTGATTCCTTTGTTCCTGAGGACTTCCAGGAGAGGGCGCAGGTCTTTACGGTGTCTGAGCGTGATTGCTGAAAGATCTTGATAGATGTGTATTGTGCGGCCTTCAAATGTTAGTTGCTGTTTGTCACGGGCCTTCTTGAGAATGTCTTCCTTAAGAGCAAAGTCATTCACATGGCAGACAATATCTCTTGGGGGTCGGTGTCTCTGCCTCGAGGCTTGAGGGCCCTGTGTATGCGCTCCATTGCAATAGGCGTATGATGCGGGTGGTCGAGGAGGCAATTGAACAGATCCGTTACAGCAGGAAGAATCTGGTCGTTGTCGACAGATTCGGGGAGACCCTTCACCCTCAGATTATGTCATCTTGCTCTATTATCTCAGAGTTGCAGAGTGTGCGTATCAACCTTATGATGAACTCTCCGTATGGCGGTTTGCTGTTGTGCCACCGTGTGTTCCACTCTTTGTACTCTCCCCGCTATGGCCTGAATTTCATGGCGGAGGTCTGTTATGGCTGCAAACAGTGTGTCCTTGATGTCGGTTGCTACTGCTCGGAGGTCGTTTAGGCTCGGCTGTTGTTGTGAGGCTTGATTGTTCTCCACCTGAGCGGGAGGTTGGTCCGTGGGAGTGAGTGTAATCCCAGTGGGGCTTTGAGCCTGCGATGAGGTGGGAGAAGGAGTCGCCATGTTGGTTCTCGAGGTTCTGAATATCTCCGGGATATTTTGGCTGATGCGTCTGCTTAATTTTCTCAGTGAGCGGGATCTGGTTGCAGAGGGTCCGCGGGAAGAAGTCCCCATGATGGGTGGCCGAATTTCAGCTGTAATCCCCGGGTATGGTTTTAGTGTAGGCTACGGTCTGATGGAGCTTGAGGGTTAAGCAGCCATCTTCTCTCAAGGCAAACCACGCCCCCCTCCTGGTGTATTGTTTCTAATATACTTAAGGCAGGTGATTCAGTTAGCTGCAGTGTATTTAAAATATATATATACATATATACACACACACACACACACACATATATACATACATACATATACATATATATATATATATATATATATATATATATATATATATATACACACACATACATACACACACACACACACACACACTGTATCCACCAGTGTAGCTAGATCTGACTGCAGGCCATTCCTAGTGTATGTTTTCAAATATACTTTCAGGCAGGCAAGTGATTCAGTGATCTGCAGTGCATTATAATATATATACAGTCTCCTACATATATATATCCACTGCATTCCAGTGTAGCCAAGCCTATATCTGACTGCAGACCATTTGAGGAGGCCACAAGGATGGTGAGCAGTGACAGCGCATGCATCAGTGATACTGTCCCTCTTTAAAACCATAAAGTAAAATACTGCGCTATCCCTTAAGTGAAAATACTCCACACATGTGTTCAGTGAAAGAACAAAGCAAACAAAAAAAAAAGAACAAGAAATATAAAATAACCATAAAATGCTGCTGCAACCTTAAATGCGAGACAACCCCCACCTTACTAACTGTACAGATAATAGGCTGCGCTGCTAATAAATGAACGTGATCATAATGAATACAACCACCTTAATGACAATTAAATGTAAGCAAAGTATTCCTTGACAATTAAATGTGAAATAGTAAAAAATATACAGTAATTGAAAAAACATAAATCGCATGCAGAAATAGTGAATAAGGAATTCAGTGATCAAAAAACAACTGAATCAAGTCCATATATTCAAAAAATAAAAAAAATAAAAATAAAAGTTCCTGTGGGTGCAGAAAATTAATGGATAGAGGGAGAAAGACACCCTTTCTTTTTTTTTTTTTTTTTTTTTAAATTGTTTATTTAACATTTTTCATGACATTTATAATAACATCGTTATCACATTCAGAATAAAAAGGAAAACATAAGGCTTCAATACTGTCTATCGAGAGTGCATGACCTTATCAGGGACCGTAGGGTAACTTACACTACAACTATAAGGTTGGAAGTAACAAGTGATAAGAACCTTTGGTTATTAATTAGGCAATTCTACTGTGATTACATTACTTGTCCTATAGGAAAAGGAAATCTTGTTAAGGAGAATTTGCACAAACAGAGGAGTAAAGTGTGTATTAGCCCGAGAGATAGGAAATATTTATTACCATAAACATCCATCGTTTCAGCCAGTTTCATTTGTCGTACTGTTGTTATCATAGTCATCCCATGGTTGCCAGATAAGAGAAAATTTCTGTATGGAACCTTCAACAATGGCAGTTAGGTGTTCCATTCTACGTATATCCATTAAGGTGGTTAGAGTATGTGATAGGGTGGGAGGGGAAGTGGATAGCCAAAGTTTAGGGATAATTTTTTTAGCTGCTAGTAATACGTATGACATCAGTTTCTGTTTTGTTTTGTGAAGACCTTGATAGGGAAGACCAAGTAGATAGTATATGGGATCCAGGGGAATGAGGATTCCCACCAGTTTCTCTAATAACTTTTGGATCTGCTCCCAAAGTTGTGTAACCAGAGAGCATTCCCAAAAAATATGAAAATGGGAGCCTACTTTCTTATTACATCTCCAGCATATTTGGGATATGGACGGATCCACCGCATGTAGTCTTTCTGGAGTTTTATACCAAAACATAAGTACTTTGTAACCTATTTCTTTGTGGGAAATACATCTGGAGCTCTTGGAGATGGAGATCCAAATCTTGTCCCAGTCTAGGAGAGATATGTCATGTTGGAGAATCTGTGACCATTTCTTCATATAATAATGCGTATCTACTTTTAGGGGGTTGGCCTCATGGAGTATTCTATAAATGGTGGATATCAGTTGGGGTTCATGAGGGCCTGTTGCACAAAGCATTTCAAATTGGGTAGGTTTATCTAGAGATAGTGTGGGGTTTTTGATAGAAAAGAAGTGTCTGATTTGGAGGTATGAATAAAATATTGTTTTGGGTAATTGGTGTTGTTTGTTAAGGTCCTCAAAGGATAATAAGTGTCTTGTGGCTGGATTGACTAGCTGTCGTAGTTGAAAAATCCCGGCCTTAGTCCAGGGCATCATACGTTCATAGGACAGACTATCTGGGATGTCTGGGTTAAAAAGGATATTGGTGAGAGGTGAGCTTGTGGATGAAAGTGAGTATTTAGCGGAGCATTTCTTCCATATTGCCAGTGTAAAGAGCATTGGGGCCAGGCATAGAGTTCTCAGCTGGGGCATATATTTGTCCGTGGACGGCCAGAGCATGTAGCACGGATGTACTGGGGCTGTTATGCTCATTTCTATGTCCGCCCATCTGTTTGGGGCAGTTCTGTTGGTCCACGAGGTAAGAACCCTTAGGTGAGAAGCATAGTAGTATTTGATGAAGTCAGGGGCACCTAGGCCCCCTTTAAGCTTACGTGCCATGACCACTGAGCCCGCCACCCTATGTGAGGCGTTGTTCCATATAAAACGGAGGCTTCTTCTTTGAAGCGTTTTCAACTGAGACATTGGTATTGCCACTGGGAGTGTCTCAAATAAGTACAATAGTTTAGGAAGGATAGACATTTTTAGAATATTTATACGTCCCAGGAGAGAGATGGGCAAAGTGGTCCAGTGATTCAGTAGGTGGTTAATTTCTTGGAATAGGGGGGGAAATTCGCCTGATATAATGAGGAGTATGATGCTGTAATCCGGACACCTAAGTATTTTAAGGATGTGGAGCTCCAGTGATAATTGTATTTCTGTTTAAGGGTGTTCAGATTAGTTGGTGTGATATTTATGGGGAGAGCTTCTGTTTTGGTGGTGTTAATTTTAAACCCAGAGATTTCACTGAAAGTGTTTAGAATTTTATGTAACGAGGGTAGGGACGTGTGTGGTTGAGTAAGTGTTAAAAGGATATCGTCTGCAAAAAGGGATAATTTATATTCTGACTGACGTAAGCGTACTCCTGTAATGGAGGGACTTTCGCGGATTGTTGTAGCTAGGGGTTCTAAGCTGAGTATAAAAAGTAGGGGTGACAAAGGGCACCCTTGTCTAGTACCGTTGCTGAGGGGGAATGTGGGAGATAAGTAGGATGCAAGTTGTACTTGGGAGGAAGGGTAGGAGTATAGGGATCTAAGGGCCTGTATAAAGGGACCTGAGAAACCATATTTGGACAGGATCGCAAACATGAAAGGCCAACTAAGGCGGTCAAATGCTTTCTGTGCATCTAAGCTAAGTATTACTGCCGGGGTTTTAGTTCTAGTTAGTAAATCGACAAGATCTATGGTGCGTCTAGTGTTGTCCCCTGCGTGTCTCAGGGGGACAAATCCTACCTGATCTCTATTTATCAAAAATGGTAAAATTTTGGAGAGTCTGTTTGCCAAGATTTTGGTGAAAATTTTATAGTCGGAATTTAGTAGGGCTATAGGACGATAGTCGTCAGGGACAGCAGGGTCTTTATCTGGTTTTGGTATGACTATGATATGGGCATGAAGAAATTGGGGGTGGGGTATTGTACCTTTTAGTAAGGAGGCATACAAATTTAGCATATGTGGAGATAGTATAGGAAGGAAGGTTTTGTAGTAAGAGTAGGGGAGTCCATCTGGGCCTGGGGATTTATGTAAGGGGAGCAATTTAGTCACTTCGGTTAATTCCTCAGTGGTAATGGGAGCATTTAATGAGGAGCACTGGTCAGGTGATATTTGTGGGAGCTTCAAAGATGAGATAAATGAATCAAATTTCCCTTGTGTGAATTGGGTATGTGGGTCAGAGTTTAAACAGTTATATAATTTGTTGTAAAAATCTCCAAAGACCCTAGACATGGATTGGGGACAGTAGGTGGGAGTTCCATCCAGTTGTGTTAAATGGTCAGGGATAGAGAGGCTTGGACGTGGCTTCAGCTTGTTCACTAACATTCTGTGGGGTTTGTCAGCATACTCATAAAATTTTTGCCTCGACCATAGAATGGCCTTGGAGATTTTATTCATGTCTAAGGACTTAATTTTATTACGGATATTTATCACCTCCTTTAAACGGGCAGTTGTGGGGGCTTGGAGTAAGTGCACCTCGGCTGAACGCAGTTGGGTCAATAATTCAGATTTTTGTTGGAGCGAATCACGCTTCCTATGCGACCCAGCAGAGATGCACTCACCCCTGAAGAAGACCTTGTGGGCCTCCCACATTATGGAAGTGTCTGAGACAGAGCCTTCATTAAACTTGAAGTATTCAATCAATTTTGATTGGAGTCGTTGTTTGGTGCCTTCATTTTTCAGGAGAGATTCATTAAGTCTCCAATGACACGACTTAGGGGATGCTACATGTAGGGATATGTCTAAAGTTATGGGTGCGTGGTCAGACCATGTAATTGGGCCAATTTCAGAGGCTACTAAGTGAGATAGTAAGGGTGCGGAGAGTAGGAAATAATCAAGGCGAGAGTATCCTTTGTGTGGGGGGGAGTAAAAAGTGAATTGTTTACCAGTGGGATGTTTCACTCTCCAAGAGTCCAACAGGTTGTGGGTGCGAATTAATTTGCGGAAAGAGGTAGATAACCTATAGGCTTGAGTTGGGGGAGTATTTTGGAAGAGATTTAGTCTATCTTTGTTGGCAGACATACACATGTTAAAATCTCCTCCCACAATCGTAAATGGGTGAGGGGAGTTTTGTACCTCCTCAAGGACTTTAGTGAGAAATCCTATCTGTCCAGAATTGGGTGCATATACGTTAACTAACTTGAGTTTTGTTTTCAAATGGACACAGTTCAGGATGACAAATCATCCCTGGGGGTCTAATTTGGAGTCAATTACTCTTATAGGGCATGAGTTCTTGAGCAAAATTGCTACCCCTGCCTTCCCAGATGGGTCGGAGGCTACAAATGTGTTGGGAAATAATTTAGAAGCGAACTTAAAGGAGCCTCCCGTTCGGAAGTGTGTCTCCTGAACCATGACCACATCAGCTCCAGAGGCTCTGAATTCCTTCAAGGCCAACCAGCGTTTGTGAATGGAGTTCAAACCCTTCACGTTACATGAGAAGACCTTCAGAGCCATAAGGAGGACAAGTAATTTACAGCTAGTGAAATCTTAGTAATAAGTAACAGCATGTTTAACCAGTGTAATTTAGTCAGTAAAATCTTTGCACATTTCTCAATTAGCATGTAGACAGTGAGCAAGTATACATTAACAAAATAACCAGAAAATGTTAAGTATATATTCAGGCCAAAAAAGGGCCTAGGTTTGAAAAAAGGAAAAAAAGAGAAAGGAAAAATATGAACTATAAAAAAAAAAAAATCCAAAAAATAACATTAATAAAGAAAAAACATTTTGTAAGCCTGAAGGTGTAAAAATCTTCAGGAAGTCTTGGCTAGCAGCCATAGACCTGTAGAGGAGCATGTCGGTCAGCGACAAGGGTGGGGTGGTACCCGCTCCCTCCAAAGGGAAAAGAAAATTGTGTATGCAAGCTTTAAACTTTAGATTCTGGGGGAGAGTAAAAGAAAATCGGAGAGAGAGATGGGATCTTCTCGGCCGGGGAATGGAAGTCCAAGACTGGAACAGTTGCCGTTAACCTAGGCCATCAAGGACTGGAATGGGGAGGTCTCTCTCTGTGGATACCAGGATAGTGCCGCCATCAAACCCTCGAGGTACCGAGGAAGATGGTAACAAAAAAAAGGAATGAAATGTTGAGGAGCTGTTTCTCCTTGTGTGGAATAAGTTCAGGTAGGTAGTCTAGCTGAGGCCGGGCGTTGAGGAGTGGAAAGGTTTCTTTGACGTCTGACGAACCGGGGTCCAGATCGCTGTAAGTGGTTGAAGAGGGCCGGGGATCGTGTTTAATGGTGGCGGGGGAAGTTCCTCTTCAGGGATGGGCGGCAGTCCCAAGTTACGGACAAAGGCCTCACATTCGTGTAAGGCTCGCATCGAATATTGAGTGCCATCTCTCGAGGCTGAGAGGCGAAAGGGGAAACCCCATCTGTAGGCGACTTGATGTTGTTGTAGGTGCATGGTCACTGGCCGTAAGTCGCGTCTTTTGGCGAGAGTGATGGGAGATAGGTCACTGAATATTTGGAGTTTAGCGCCTTTATATTCAATGCGATGTTTATTTCGCATGGCCGTCATGAGAGCTTCTTTACTTTCGTAGTAGTGGAAGCGAGCGATTACATCTCTCGGGTTGGTGCCAGGGGGTGGTTTCGGAGCTAGGGACCTATGGGCCCTATCTAGCCTCCAATCGATATCCGGAATGTGTGGAGCCATAGTGACAAACAGTCCTAGGAGATAGGGACGTATTTCTTTGCCAGGGACTGTTTCCGGAATTCCACGGATTCTCACATTTTGGCGTCTCTCCCTGTTCTCAAGGTCCTCCTGCTGTGATTGGACCTGAAAAATGCTTTGTTTGAGTGTCACGTTATCTTCTTCAAGCACGTGTACGTATTTCACCAGTTCGTCAAATTTGGATTCTAAGGTGTCTGTTCGATCGCCAAGTTGATCGATTTCCCCTCGTAACTCCTGGGCCAATTTCCCTACTGCTACTGTAAAGTTACGGGTCAGGTCCTGTAGCAGGGACTGTAGCTTTAAGTCCAGCACCGCAACTGTAACTGTGACTGAGCTGTCTGGGAGTGGGGGGGTAGATATGGAAGTACCTGTGAATAATGCAGGATGATCAGCAAGGAGGTCTGCAGCATGTTCTTCTGTTTCTCTATAGTTGCTGTGTGAAGTCTCCCTTCTTTGTTGCTGTGCAGAGGAGGGTGTCTCCTGGGATAGGGGGCTGTGCGCAGAGCGATCTGGTGCAGTGGCCACTGTATCTGCCGTTCGTTCCGCGGCGAGCGCTGTAGCTGTCTGGCTAATTGAAGCCGGGGATTGCGGCCTATACAGAAACCGCTCCATATTTTGAGACGGCCGGGAGGTCGGAGGCGGGACAAACCCCTGGTATCCGTGTCGCTGGGATCCTATTTTCCCCATGAGGTGCCCGGGGGGTTCCGGGGTCTTTTCCAGTGGATCCTGGATCTATTCATGCTAGCGTTGTAGAGCAGGGTCCGGGAATGAAAGGAGCGGGTTCGGAGCTACTCTAATGAGCGTCCACCATCATCGCCGGCCGCGCATGCGCCCCGAAAGACACCCTTTCTTCAAGTGATGTAAAAAAACTATCTCCGTGAGGAGCGTGGTGTTATAGGGAGTTCCTCCACCTTAAGTAGGTAAGCCCCTTACCAGATCCAAAGATCTCCTGTCAAAGAGATCATACACGCAAGTGGCTGTGTCCCCCAGCCACTGGGTCTCTGTCAGTACGTGTGTCACAAGCCACCTCTCCGGGAAATCAGCCTAATGATGATGTTTCCGCTCCCAATCCATGAATAAATGTAAAGAAAAATGCTCCATAGCGTAATACAGTTAAAAGCTACTTTATTAAATAAAAGAAAGGCACTTACAAAATGTGCAGTAAATGTTCGCCTCTAAAATCACTAATGCGCCGGCCGGCTTCAGCTGCTGCCAGTTCCTTCCGGGTTCAGCGTGGTGTGGTGGTGACGTCAGCACGCCGCTCCTCCCTACGCCGCTTCGACAAATCTGTCGTCTTCCTGGGGTACGGGCGGCGTGCTGACACACCACCTATATGGGAACTCAAACAAGGGAACGCCCCCCTCTGAGATCAGGGCGTCCGAGGCCACCACCGCCATCTTTGTATAGGGCAAACGGGACCTGTATGTTATTGATGAGAATGTAATCACAGTCAGGGCAGAAAAGAAAAGACCAAATAAAACTATACACTCTATTGTTGCCAATAGAGTACAAGCCACAATGATACCCTGGATACCAAAGGGACTCTAAGATTCAGATCGGAATGTACCACATCTGAAAATAATAAATAATAAAAAAGATGAATAAAAAATGAAAAATACAAAATATTGTGTATTAGATATTAAAAATTGGTAAAGAGAGTTTGAAGAAAAAATAATAAAAAATCATCAGGTTACCAGCATGTAAGGGTGTCCTAGTGGCCTAATACTGTCATTGACTAGGGCTAGAAATTTGGTAATTTTACCCTTAGAAGCCCTGGTGATCTAATGGTATTAATGTAGCCTCAGGCCAGAAAAAATTGGTAATTTAACCCTTAGGCTCAAAAATTACTTACATGGAGTGACCCATTGGATTATAATGAAAAATATGGGCAAAAAGGTCACACCATCAATATATACCTATACGCTGTTATCTATCCATGTGGAAATAAAACATGAGATTCAAAGAAAAATTAATTTTAGGATACCATATGAAGCCTAGATATGAATGGATATAGAAAATGATGTTCTATAAAAATGAATCTCAATTGTACTTAAAAAATTCATTATCGAAGAGTAAATTGGTTAACAGAAAAAAAGGGGATTTATTATAAAGATGAAAAAATATCACTTTCTCAAAATCTAGATGGCATATAAAGGGGTATTAGTTATCCCATGCTATCCAAAAACATGTGCTGATGAATTATTTAGATGGTCATAATTATTTACAAAACAATGCCTACTAAAAAAAAAGAGCCCAAAAACAAATTAGTGGACCTTTATACTTATTGAATGGACAGAACTTCTTGATGAAGAAGTATAGCCCATGTATCTTACTCCCTAGTGACCAAATTAAACCATAGGGATATCAGAAGTATCGAATCAATGTGTTCGTTGTCTAACAGACTAAATTGGCTCAAAAAAGCTTAGAAAGGACTAAAAAAACTCAAAAATACATGGAGGGGGGGGGGTTTGGGGGTTTTTTCCATACTACATTCACCCACCTCCGGACACCATGATCTCAGATTAAGGCCATAAACTTACATATTTAACCATTATCAATGAAAGCGTTCACATCAGTATCTATATTCAAACCATGAGGGGTGTAACACCGGACACGATGGATCCAAGTCATTTCCAATCTGGACAATTCTCTGACCAAGGATCCACCCCTCCAGTGAGCACTATACCTGTCTATCCCCAAAAATAAAGTGTTAGCAGGGTTCCTATTGTGATGTAATGCATAATGTTTTGATACCGAATGGTATTGATATCCATTCTTGATATTTGTGATATGCTCTCCTAAGCGGACCTGCATGGGGCGTTTAGTGCGGCCTATATATTGCAGCCCACAAGGGCATTGCAATAGATACACCACCCCTTTAGTGCTACATGTGACAAAAGGCTCAATTTTATGGATCCTAAAAGTACTGAAGGATACGAAAGACTCTGTTTTCCTCTGTTTACTCTTATTAAGTGAACATATCTGACACCTTCGACATTGATGATAGCCAGATAGATTCTGGAAAAAGGATATCTTTTGAGTGGGCGGGTCCACTACATTAGGGGCAATTCTGTCCCGTAACGAGGGGACCCCCCTAAATACAATTTGTGGTTTGTTAGGCAAAATTGTCTTGATGACCCTATCATTTTCTAGGAGGTGCCAGTGTTTTCGCAAGATCCTTGTGATCTGATAATGTTGAGTGGAAAAGCCCGTAATGAACGGTAATGATGGTCCCCCCAAGTTGTCTCTGGGGGCCTCATTCAGCAGTGAGGCTCTGTCAATGGTTTCCACTTGTTGCTTGGTTTTAACTAGAAGTTCTTTATCGTATCCTTTTTCCTCCAATCTTTTGGATATGATATCAGCCTGTATCCTGTAGTCTCTGATGTCAGTGCAATTGCGCCTCATTCTAGTAAACTGGCTCTTCGGAATGGATTTAAGCCACGGATCGTGGTGACAACTCCCAATGGGAATGAAGGAGTTCCGATCCGTTTTCTTAAAAAAGGAAATTGTTCTAAACGTATCACCTTCCTTAGAGATAGTGAGATCAAGAAAATTGATCCTCTCATAGCTGTTTTCATAGACAAACCTTATCCCCCTATTGTTGTCGTTAATTATGGAGAAGAAGTCCTCAAGCTGGGAGGTAGACCCATCCCATAGGAGGAGGACATCATCTATATACCTGGCCCAAAACTTGAGGTGGGGATTCCGGTCTTTATAGATGATGTCCTCCTCCCACTTGGCCATAAATAGGTTGGCCAAACTGGGGGCGTACTTTGCCCCCATGGCCACGCCACGTTGTTGGCGATAAAACTGATGACTAAACCAAAAATAATTATGGCCAGCTGCGTATTCAAGCAATTCCACAATGTATGCCTGTTGTTGTTCATGTAGGGTGGAGAATTTCTTCAGATAGTATTCCACGGCTGCCACTCCCAAATGATGAGGGATGATGGTGTATAGGGATGTGACATCCGCAGTCACCAATAGTGTCCGATCATTAGGTCTCTGTTCAGATAGTAAATTGATTATGTGTCGAGTATCTTTCACATATGAGGGCATCTTATGCACCAATGGTTGGAGGAAGTGATCTATATACTTGCCCACCCGGGACGTGATGGAATCAATCCCACTGACAATGGGACGTCCCGGGGGGCAAGTAAAGCTTTTATGAATCTTGGGTAAGCAATACAAAATGGGAATTCGCTGGGCTTTCGGAATGAGGAAAAGTTTTTCCATCTCATTTAAAATACCTAAATATCTAAAACCTTTATCGACTATAGGTATTAATGCCTTTTTATAATCCCGAGTAGGGTTGCCTGGTAATCGGACATAAGTATCCTGATCCCCTAGGATATTCTGTATTTCCAAAAGGTATGCATCTCTATCTAAAATGACAATACCCCCGCCCTTATCTGCTTTATATCTCAATAAACAACTGTAAAACCATTATTTTTTGAATATATGGACTTGATTCAATTGTTTTGATCACTGAATTCCTTATTCACGATTTCTGCATGCGATTTATGTTTTTTCAATTACTGTATATTTTTTACTATTTTGTTCACATTTAATTGTTAAGGAATACTTTGCTTACGTTTAATTGTCATTAAGGTGGTTGTATTCATTATGATCACGTTCATTTATTAGCAGCGCAGCCTATTATCTGTACAGTTAGTAAGGTGGGGGTTGTCTCACATTTAAGGTTGCAGCAGCATTTTATGG
This sequence comes from Aquarana catesbeiana, assembly GCF_042186555.1. Taxonomy (NCBI): domain Eukaryota; kingdom Metazoa; phylum Chordata; class Amphibia; order Anura; family Ranidae; genus Aquarana; species Aquarana catesbeiana. The sequence goes on along the minus strand of NC_133324.1, from coordinate 451,631,193 downwards.
TTATTTTATATTTCTTGTTCTTTTTTTGTTTGCTTTGTTCTTTCACTGAACACATGTGTGGAATATTTTCACTTAAGGGATAGCGCAGTATTTTACTTTATGGTTTTACAGTTGTTTATTGAGACACACACTTACAGCAGCAATCCCTGAACGCATTATTCAAGAGCGCTCACTCATTCACATTGGAATATTTTGACATTATTGTCACTTATTACTACTTGCAGTGTGTATCACGTCTAAACCTGATATACTGTTTTGCACTTAATTCTTTTTCCAATTCATTTGGTCAAATAATTTTCCATATATCAAACCTTCCCAAAAAAATAATATACTTTTAACATTAGTATTTTTTCATTCTTTTGGGTGGAGGAGATTATCTTATATGAACATGGATATCTTTGACTATAGGGCATCGAAGACAGTTAATACGGATGGGGTCTTCGAAACCTATAAGGATGGGGATAGGGATCTGGGAGGCCTCTTCATGAGACTAAAAAATCTTATGGTCTCGGAAATCCATACACAGTGGGATGTAGCGTTCTTGGAAACCTATATCCGTTTAAAAATGGTCCCTAGGAGCTTGAGGTGGGAGGTCTGCCCACAGAAAGGAGAGACAGAACTTGAGGAATGGTTCCGGTATTTTAATAGTGCTGGCATTGATTTCCTCCAGTTCTTGATAACTCACAAAAAAGATAAGCTCACGAGATTGGATTTGGAAATCAAGACTCTCAAAGACAGTCTCCTTCCTTATAAAGACGGTGAAGAATACAAAGAAAGGACCAGTTCCCTGATAAAAAACACTTGATAAAGAGGAGAGGGAACAAAAAATTAAAAAACGCAAAAAATATAATAGGGATTATGATGACTATCAAGCTAGCCTGGTTTTTGAGTGGCAGAAAAAAATGGTGGCTGAACAAACGGCCTATTCTGACCCCCGTATGGAGGCTATTACCCAGGGAGAGGAATGCCCAGATATAACTCCCATAACGTCACAACAATTGCCTAAAACGCATCAAACCCAACAGACTTCAAAAAAACAATCAAGTAACGTCAGGGGTGATAAAAAAGGGAGGAGGGCCTCTTACCAATCCCCCCAAAGGGGGATGGGTATGTCTAGAGGAGGATATCCTAAGAAACCCATAGGGGATAATACTCTTCCACCACCAAGAAGGAACGGCCATTATGAATATGGCTCTCCACACTATAGGGGCTCCTTTCGTGATCAGGGAAGAGAACATCAGTACCCTAGAAGGGAAACTGATAGAATGCCATATTATGATCACGGCCCTATTAGGCATTACGATTATGAATATCGTCATAGGGACCGTACATATTCTGAAAGGGATAATGATTATGGTTATGATTATAGAATTGATACCCAGAACCGTTTTTTTCCCTTGAGTGATAGGGAAGGCCCTACTGAACTGAGATCTGGCAATTCCGCCAACCATGGTCGTGATTATGAACATGTGAGACCAGGTCCCTCTGGTGAATATTCTAACAACTCGAAAGGGGCAAACCACTCACAACAAAATTGGGGTTTTCCCAGGCCAAATCAAGGGGTCAAAAGGCCAGTGGAAAACAAAGAGGAACCAGAGGGGGGAGGAGAGCACAGTCAAAAAAAATCAAGGAAGTAAATAGTGATGGGATCTTCAATCTAAGTTCTCAAACCCTTACTGTCGCTGAGACCTCTTTGCTAAGTAAAGGTTTGAAATTTGCACCTCCTAAGAAGTTAAATAAATTTATAACCTACATGGACATACATAGATTTGTTCGCAGGATAAATATCAAACGGCATTTTGCGATCAAACTACCCATACTACAATTGAACAGCAACAAATCCAACATTCAGGGTTATCTAATGCTTCAACGTTTAACCCCCCTGGAACTCTGGCTCCTTCATTGAGGGTATTTAGGGATGTTTTCATACGGGACTTAGAACTTATAAGAAATCCGAACCCACGTATGGATAAGACCCTTGAGGAAGGGCTGGATTCGCTCTGTAATAAAAAAAACATAGTGATCCGCCCAGCAGATAAGGGCGGGGGTATTGTCATTTTAGATAGAGATGCATACCTTTTGGAAATACAGAATATCCTAGGGGATCAGGATACTTATGTCCGATTACCAGGCAACCCTACTCGGGATTATAAAAAGGCATTAATACCTATAGTCGATAAAGGTTTTAGATTGGGTATTTTAAATGAGATGGAAAAACTTTTCCTCATTCCGAAAGCCCCGCGAATTCCCATTTTGTATTGCTTACCCAAGATTCATAAAAGCTTGACTTGCCCCCCAGGACGTCCCATTGTCAGTGGGATTGATTCCATCACGTCCCGGGTGGGCAAGTATATAGATCACTTCCTCCAACCATTGGTGCATAAGATGCCCTCATATGTGAAAGATACTCGACACATAATCAATTTACTATCTGAACAGAGACCTAATGATTGGACACTATTGGTGACTGCGGATGTCACATCCCTATACACCATCATCCCTCATCATTTGGGAGTGGCAGCCGTGGAATACTATCTGAAGAAATTCTCCACCCTACATGAACAACAACAGGCATACATTGTGGAATTGCTTGAATACGCAGCTGGCCATAATTATTTTTGGTTTAGTCATCAGTTTTATCGCCAACAACGTGGCGTGGCCATGGGGGCAAAGTACGCCCCCAGTTTGGCCAACCTATTTATGGCCAAGTGGGAGGAGGACATCATCTATAAAGACCAGAATCCCCACCTCAAGTTTTGGGCCAGGTATATAGATGATGTCCTCCTCCTATGGGATGGGTCTACCTCCCAGCTTGAGGACTTCTTCTCCGTAATTAACGACAACAATAGGGGGATAAGGTTTGTCTATGAAAACAGCTATGAGAGGATCAATTTTCTTGATCTCACTATCTCTAAGGAAGGTGATACGTTTAGAACAATTTCCTTTTTTAAGAAAACGGATCGGAACTCCTTCATTCCCATTGGGAGTTGTCACCACGATCCGTGGCTTAAATCCATTCCGAAGAGCCAGTTTACTAGAATGAGGCGCAATTGCACTGACATCAGAGACTACAGGATACAGGCTGATATCATATCCAAAAGATTGGAGGAAAAAGGATACGATAAAGAACTTCTAGTTAAAACCAAGCAACAAGTGGAAACCATTGACAGAGCCTCACTGCTGAATGAGGCCCCCAGAGACAACTTGGGGGGACCATCATTACCGTTCATTACGGGCTTTTCCACTCAACATTATCAGATCACAAGGATCTTGCGAAAACACTGGCACCTCCTAGAAAATGATAGGGTCATCAAGACAATTTTGCCTAACAAACCACAAATTGTATTTAGGGGGGTCCCCTCGTTACGGGACAGAATTGCCCCTAATGTAGTGGACCCGCCCACTCAAAAGATATCCTTTTTCCAGAATCTATCTGGCTATCATCAATGTCGAAGGTGTCAGATATGTTCACTTAATAAGAGTAAACAGAGGAAAACAGAGTCTTTCGTATCCTTCAGTACTTTTAGGATCCATAAAATTGAGCCTTTTGTCACATGTAGCACTAAAGGGGTGGTGTATCTATTGCAATGCCCTTGTGGGCTGCAATATATAGGCCGCACTAAACGCCCCATGCAGGTCCGCTTAGGAGAGCATATCACAAATATCAAGAATGGATATCAATACCATTCGGTATCAAAACATTATGCATTACATCACAATAGGAACCCTGCTAACACTTTATTTTTGGGGATAGACAGGTATAGTGCTCACTGGAGGGGTGGATCCTTGGTCAGAGAATTGTCCAGATTGGAAATGACTTGGATCCATCGTGTCCGGTGTTACACCCCTCATGGTTTGAATATAGATACTGATGTGAACGCTTTCATTGATAATGGTTAAATATGTAAGTTTATGGCCTTAATCTGAGATCATGGTGTCCGGAGGTGGGTGAATGTAGTATGGAAAAAACCCCCAAACCCCCCCCCCCCCTCCATGTATTTTTGAGTTTTTTTAGTCCTTTCTAAGCTTTTTTGAGCCAATTTAGTCTGTTAGACAACGAACACATTGATTCGATACTTCTGATATCCCTATGGTTTAATTTGGTCACTAGGGAGTAAGATACATGGGCTATACTTCATCAAGAAGTTCTGTCCATTCAATAAGTATAAAGGTCCACTAATTTGTTTTTGGGCTCTTTTTTTTTAGTAGGCATTGTTTTGTAAATAATTATGACCATCTAAATAATTCATCAGCACATGTTTTTGGATAGCATGGGATAACTAATACTCCTTTATATGCCATCTAGATTTGAGAAAGTGATATTTTTTCATCTTTATAATAAATCCCCTTTTTTTCTGTTAACCAATTTACTCTTCGATAATGAATTTTTTTAAGTACAATTGAGATTCATTTTTATAGAACATCATTTTCTATATCCATTCATATCTAGGCTTCATATGGTATCCTAAAATTAATTTTTCTTTGAATCTCATGTTTTATTTCCACATGGATAGATAACAGCGTATAGGTATATATTGATGGTGTGACCTTTTTGCCCATATTTTTCATTATAATCCAATGGGTCACTCCATGTAAGTAATTTTTGAGCCTAAGGGTTAAATTACCAGTTTTTTCTGGCCTGAGGCTACATTAATACCATTAGATCACCAGGGCTTCTAAGGGTAAAATTACCAAATTTCTAGCCCTAGTCAATGACAGTATTAGGCCACTAGGACACCCTTACATGCTGGTAACCTGATGATTTTTTATTATTTTTTCTTCAAACTCTCTTTACCAATTTTTAATATCTAATACACAATATTTTGTATTTTTCATTTTTTATTCATCTTTTTTATTATTTATTATTTTCAGATGTGGTACATTCCGATCTGAATCTTAGAGTCCCTTTGGTATCCAGGGTATCATTGTGGCTTGTACTCTATTGGCAACAATAGAGTGTATAGTTTTATTTGGTCTTTTCTTTTCTGCCCTGACTGTGATTACATTCTCATCAATAACATACAGGTCCCGTTTGCCCTATACAAAGATGGCGGTGGTGGCCTCGGACGCCCTGATCTCAGAGGGGGGCGTTCCCTTGTTTGAGTTCCCATATAGGTGGTGTGTCAGCACGCCGCCTGTACCCCAGGAAGACGACAGATTTGTCGAAGCGGCGTAGGGAGGAGCGGCGTGCTGACGTCACCACCACACCACGCTGAACCCGGAAGGAACGGGCAGCAGCTGAAGCCGGCCGGCGCATCAGTGATTTTAGAGGCGAACATTTACTGCACATTTTGTAAGTGCCTTTCTTTTATTTAATAAAGTAGCTTTTAACTGTATTACGCTATGGAGCATTTTTCTTTACATTTATTCATGGATTGGGAGCGGAAACATCATCATTAGGCTGATTTCCCGGAGAGGTGGCTTGTGACACACGTACTGACAGAGACCCAGTGGCTGGGGGACATAGCCACTTGCGTGTATGATCTCTTTGACAGGAGATCTTTGGATCTGGTAAGGGGCTTACCTACTTAAGGTGGAGGAACTCCCTATAACACCACGCTCCTCACGGAGATAGTTTTTTACATCACTTGAAGAAAGGGTGTCTTTCTCCCTCTATCCATTAATTTTCTGCACCCACAGGAACTTTTATTTTTATTTTTTTTATTTTTTGAATATATGGACTTGATTCAATTGTTTTGATCACTGAATTCCTTATTCACTATTTCTGCATGCGATTTATGTTTTTTCAATTACTGTATATTTTTTACTATTTCACATTTAATTGTCAAGGAATACTTTGCTTACGTTTAATTGTCATTAAGGTGGTTGTATTCATTATGATCACATTCATTTATTAGCAGCGCAGCCTATCATCTGTACATACTGTCCCTCTTGTCTTCCTGTTGAAGCGCATGCTTCGTGGAATAATGGACTGGGCACTTGAGGCAGAACAGAGGGAGGAAGAGGAGGACTTCCTTACCTCTCAAGGCCCCTTTTATCCAGACAGTATTCCTGTGGGCCTGCTGATCACACAGGAGGAGGAGGATTCTGACAGCATGGAGGTGGAGCCTAGCACTCAGCATCAGCAGCAGTCTTCAAGGGATCGTTTTCAGTCCCCGGAAGCCCATGGACTTGTATGTGTCTGGGAGGAGGTGGCTGTAGATCATATCATCCTTAGTGACCCAGAGGACTCCGGATCGAATGCCTCAGCAAACCTTCGCTGCATGACCTCCCTGATCCTGAAAAGCCTGCAAAAGGACCCTTGGATTCGTGGTATCAAGGAGAGGGATCATTACTGGCTGGCAACCCTTCTTGATCCACGTTACAAGGGTAAGGTTGCGGAATTTATCCAGCCTTCGCAGAGGAAACAGAGGATGAAACATCTTCGGGAGGCCTTGCAGAAAGGTTTATGCAATGTTTCCAGAGCCTGGGAGGTTACATTTTCCTGGTCCTCCTGGACAACGTGTTGCTGAGGCTTTGGTCAGTCACAGAAGGAGCGGTGGAGAAGGTGGCCATCTGACCAATGCATTCAGACAATTCTTTAGTCTGCAGCCCCAAGATCTGATCAGTTCCAGCAACCATCGCCAGCGTTTGATTTACATGGTGCAGGAATACCTAGGGGCAAGTTCAGACTTGGAGACCTTTCCAACCGAAAATCCATTGGGTTACTGGGTCTTGAGGATGGATCACTGGCCAGAGTTTGCACAATATGCAATTGAGCTACTGGCCTGTCCTGTATCCAGCGTTCTTTCTGAACACACATTCAGTGCTGCTGGAGGCTTTGTAACCGATCACAGGGTGCGCCTGTCCACAGACTCGGTTGTTCGGCTCAACTTCATAAAAATGAATCAGTCTTGGATCACCAGCTACCAAGCACCTGATGCTGATGTAACCGATTAATTTTTCTATGAATGTTAGATCCCTTGAAGACTGCCTATGCTGAGTGACTATCCTGTTATGCTGAGTGACTATCCTTTTCCTCCTCAATCTTCATGTTGATAGCTTCTAAGAACATTTTTGTTTCAGGGCACCACCACCAGGCCCAGTTTTTCTGCCCTTGTTTAACAGGGGCATATAATTATAATTTTTGCTGTAATATTTCGCAGCAGGGCTCGTTCTTGTGCTCAACTAAAGTATCTGTGAGGGGTTGCAGTGTTGTGGCACCACCACCAGTGCCTAAGGTCCAATTTTTCTTCCCCTGTTTAACAGGGGCATGTAATTACAATATTTGCTCTAAAATTTCAAAGCAGAGACCGTTCTTGCGCTCAACAAGAGTATCTGTGAGGCTTTACAGTGTTGTGCCCCCGCCACCACCACCGCCTAAGGCCCAATTTTTCTGCCCCTGTTTAACAGGGGCATGTAATTACAATATTTGCTCTAATATTTCACAGCAGGGCTCGTTCCTGCGCTCAACAACAGAATCTGTGAAGGGTTACAGTGTTGTGGCACCACCACCACCAAAAGCCCAATTTTTCTGCCCCTGTTCAACAGGGGCATGTAATCTCAATTCTTGATATAATATTTCACAGCAGGGCCCATTCCAGCGCCCACCAAGAGTAACTGAGGGCTTACAGTGTGGCACCACCACCAAAGGCCCAATTTTTCTGCCCCTGTTCAACAGGGGCATATAATTACAATTCTTGATATAATATTTCACAGCAGGGCCCATTCCAGTGCCCACCAAGAGTAACTGTGAGGGATTACAGTGTTCTGGTACCAACAACACCTAAGGCCCAATTTTCTGTAGAGTATATAGGGCAGGCCGTATAGTATATACAGGCGGTCCCCTACTCTCAAACATCCAACCTATAAACGACTCCTACTTACAAATGGAGGGAGACAACAGGAACTGAGAGGAAATTTACCCCTAGGAAGGGATATTCTCTCCTGTAAGAGTTAATATGGAAAAAAGGTGTCTCCACTGTCTCCTTGTTTCCCTAATAACCCCAAATTTTCAAAATCCAATTGTCACTGGGACAGAAAGTGAGGTGAAATCTTCTGAACAGGGGCACAGACAGCAAAACAAATGTTACAGGGGTGATAACCCTTACCTATGTTATCCAAAAAGCTTAAAAATTGATTTTTTGGCTGGAGCTACACTTACAAAATGTACCTGTTCCAAATTACAAACATATTCAACTTAAGAACAAAACTACAGTCCCTGTCTTGTTTGGACCGCCTGTATGCTGCTGTTCAGAGTATATAGGGCCTGGTGGCCCCACGCCTTTTCTTTTTTTAATTTGGGTGCGGGGTTCCCCTTAATATTCATACAAGACCCAAAGAGCCTGGTAATGGGCTAGGGGGGTACCCATGCCGTTTTTCTCAATAATTTTCATCCATATTGCCGGGACCCGACATTACATTACAGCCGCAAGCAGTTTTAAATGACCTTTATTCCTTTAGAAATGTCATTTTGTGCAGGGACCGTTCTAAACACCGGAAATACGAGCCACTTTACAGGCATACTATAGTCACCCCCTAGGTATGATATTTAAAGGAATATTTCATTTTTATTTTTTTACTTTAAGCATTATTAAAATCACTGCTCCCGAAAAAACGTCCGTTTTTGAAACTTTTTTTTTGCATTGATACATGTCCCCTGGGGCAGGACCCGGGTCCCCAAACACTTTTTAGGACAATAACTTGCATATTAGCCTTTAAAATTCGCACTTTTGATTTTTCACATTTGGATCCCATAGACTTTAACTTTAAATGTTTGTGCAAACTTTCGGGTCCATTCGCATGTTCTGTTGCGAACCGAACAGGGGTGTGTTCGGCTCATGCCTAGATCTGGGAGCCACAGTGCCACCAGCAAGTAAGCCCTTTCCTGACAGTACCCCCATCTCTAAGGAGTAGCCCCTGGACACTTCAAACAGCCATAGCTGAATGAGTCCATGAAAGATAGGCATCTGTTAAACAGGTCCAGAGAAAAAGTTCCTCATAGGCTGAAGAAGTGCTGGGTTCCAAGTGAGATGCCCTGCTGTAAAGATCCATCAATAGGCAAAGTGTCCCACTGCCTAGGTCAGGTAACTGACTGGGTACCCCATCACTGGGGTCAACCAACTGGCTGGGTGTCCTGCTGGCCAGATTTTCTGAGATGTATAGCATTCGATACCCCGAGTCTCTCAAAGCAGCAGGTACCCCAATGCTGGGGTCCCACAGGTTATCTGTAAACTTTGCCCTGGGGTCATGTGACAATACCGGAACTTTGAGGTGTCTCATCATAATCATGTAGCTAGCTTGGTTTCCAGGACTTGCTACGCACATCATAAGCCACCTAGGTCTCTCCGACACACTAGTTACCCGACCCGGGTCCCCAAATCCACCCAAAGCTGTAGCAATCGCATCCAGGTCATAGCAAGGCACAAATAGTACTCTGCCATTCCCCAGGAGCACACCACGAGCAGGGCCATGAAGGCAAATGCAGTTATCAGCTACCAAAGGTATGTCTGGACCACCAGGTTTTGGCACCATAGGAGCAACACACTGCCAGAGGGACTCAACCGAGGTAATCATTATAAGAATCACAAGCCAAACAGGTAACCCATATAAGGCACGTGAAGACTCAGAGCTTTCAGACCCATTAGCAGGTGGACACTTAGCTGTTGCATGACAGTCCAGCTGAGCAGCAGGCATAGAGTCAATAGAACCCGGCTGGGTGGTAGGTAGAGAATAATTAATCAAGAACCAGATCATCGGGCTTGGCATGAGAAACCGGATTATCAGGCTGGGCATCAGGAAAAGGATCATCAAGCTGGGCAGTAGGAACAGGATCATCTGGGCAGCAGGCAGAGGACCACCAGGCTGGGAAGCAGGCAGAAGACCACCAGGCTGGGCAGCAGGCATAAGACCATCAGGCTAGGCAGCAGGCAGAGGACCACCAGACTGGGCAGCAGACAGAGGACCACCAGGCTGGGCAGCTGGCAGAGGACCATCAGGTGGACACTTAGCCTTTACATGACAATCTAGCTGAGCAGCAGGCATAGAGTCAATAGAACCCGGCTGGGTGGCCCTCACTTGGCTCTATGCCTTTGGAGGACCAGAGCGATGTCTGACGTCCCTTCCGCCTTTTGGTCTTAAAGGGCTGATTTTTTTTTTCTTCTTAAAACCAAAATGAGAGATTTGGGGTCTTTTTGACCCAAGATCTCTGAATAAAGAGGAACTGTCATGCTTATTTCTATTACAAGGCATGTTTACATGCCTTGTAATAGTAATTAAAGTGCTAAAAAAAAATTAGAGGGACAGTGTAAAAATAAAAAGTAACATAAATAAGAAAAAAAAAGTAAAGCGCCCCGTGCCTCTGTGCTTGCGGCGCAGAAGCGAACACATGCGTAAGTTGCGCCCGCATATGTGAATGGTGTTCAAACCACAGATGTGAGGTATTGCCGCCGTCATTAGAGTGAGAGCAATAATTCTAGCGCAATAACTCCTCTGTAACTCTAAATAGGTAACCTTTAAACATTTTTAAAGCGTCAGCTATGGAGTTTTTTAAAGTACCATAGTTTGTCGCCATTCCACGAGAATGCGCAATTTTAAAGCATGAAATGTTAGGTATCTATTTACTCAGAATAACATCATCTTTCACATTATGCAAAAAAAAAAAAATTGGGCTAAATTTACTGTTTTTTTATTTTTTAATTCATTAAAATGTATTTTTTCCCAAAAAATAGCCCTTGAAAGACCACTGCGCAAGTACAGCGTGACATAAAATATTGCAACAAGGGGGGCGTGGCTTGGCGCGCGACGAGGATGGTCGCACACTAACAGAGCTCCGCAGCACACACAGCCGCTCGCAACCTAATACCCGACCCAGAGCCACCAGATGCCGGGTAAGAAGCTGTACTACACACCTAAATCCCGCCCGAGACGTGGATCGGTGCCCCACTCGGCTTCTACCATTCCGGACATCTTTAAAGCTAAACAGCTTACTAGCAGCAGCAAAACGAGATCCAAGATGGCGCCGGCCCACAACGAGGAGGAGTACAGCGAAGACTCCCAGTCGGCACCGGAGGACACAGGCAGGGGTAAGCCCAGGCCAGATCACCCCTTAACATTCGCCGACATATCTCTGATAGCTGCAGACATCAAAGCCACTTTTTCGGCTGCCATCACAGACCTAAAGACCAGCATGCTGGTTATTAATGAGAAAATGTCAGCGGCGGAGGCCGCGGGAAGACACAGAGACAAGGCCATAGGCAGGCTTGAAAAGGCCTCACTGACGCAATCCCAGCACCTAATAAACATGAATAGACATATTGAAGACCTCGACAACAGAGGCAGAAGGTGCAATATCAGGGTGAGAGGGATCCCTGAATCAGTGGAACACGCCCAAATAGCCCCAGCACTCCAGAGGGTGTTCAATAGTTTATTAGAGAGACCTGAGGACATGGAGATTGACTTTGTCAGAGCTCATAGAGTCCTTAGACCGAAAGGCCCAAACACAGCCCCTCCAAGGGATATTATATGCTGCCTGCAAAGTTTTGTGCTAAAAGATGAAATAATGCGGAAAGCAAGGAGAAATGAGAGAATTATCTTTAATGGAGCAACGATCACGCTATTTCAAGACTTATCTCAGATTACTCTGCAAAATAGACGTGCTTTGCGCCCTCTGCTGGAGAAAATAAGGGAAAAAGATCTCAGATACTCATGGCGATTCCCTTTCGCTTTGATGGTCTCATACAATGGTCACCAACACACCCTGCGCACCCCCGCTGACCTCCCTGAATTTTGCCGCGCTCTAGATTTGGATCAGATTGACCTGCCAGAGTGGTACGCCGATTTCCTTCGGACACCAATTGAAAGAAGTCCACCGAGCTCACCTTTCTCCACACCTGACAAGAGAATGTCTAAGAAATCCAAATACAGCAGATCTGGAAACTCCAAAATGGGAACCCCGAGAAGATCCGCAGAAGATGCCAGAATTCAGAAGGATGAATAATGTGACACCCGTACCCCGATTTGCTGTTAGTGCACACTTACGTTTTCACAGCTACGTAGTTCACGGGTGCTTTGCAGAAACTTCGAACTTGATAACTCTCGTTTGAACCTGCTTTGAAGACATTCATCTTCTTCCCTCACCCTTAAATCTCAAGACCCTCTGCACGGATGTGCGGCTCCACAGTTTTGCAGTTGTTCTTATTCTACATGTTCACCTTAAGTTATAATCGAAGACCAGTTGCTCTCATAGGGCGGAAACATTGATCTTCTAAAAAGGACGATAATACCTTTAGTGCCCTACTCGAACTCTCTCTACTTGACCATAGGGAGCTTTAGTCTTAGTTTAGAATTTTCTACCACCTCAACCCGAATTTTAGATTAATACTTGGGTTGGGTATACAATGGTTCAGTTTTTCTTTTAATTTTTATTAAGTTGATTTCATTAAGGCTGTGTGTGACTCAATAGAGTTCTCTCTCAAACTTAATTTTATACATCTACTTATTTAGTTGGTGTGCCCCCGCTTGGTCGTTGACGACTCCCCCTTCCCCCACAAAGTGACCCAGTGGCCTGACTACAGGTCTCAGGGTTCACTATTATACCCAGTGGGCTCCCCCTCTGGGGCGGTGAGATCACGCCCTGGTGAGGGACCCCCCAGTATTTTATTTGCTCCCTCAATCTATTCTCCCCTTTTCATTTTCTCATCGTATACCCTTTTCTTTTCCTTATTGAGCTCTCTCATTTGTTCCCCCTACCTCTCTTTCTCTCCTTTTTTTCTTTCGCTCAATCTTTTGTCCTAATTTACACAGATCCACTCCAATTAGGATTAAGACTGAGAGTCTTTGATAATAACAAAGTGTTTAACCACGTTTTTGTAGTTGTCTCCCTGCAGATTGTCCTCGGGACCGCCTCCTCCTGACCTTTCGACATGACCTACTCATCGCTGGGGAAAAACCCGCTGGTTATCTCACACAACGTAAGAGGCCTGAATGTCCCAGAGAAACGCACTTCCCTTCTGAGGGAACTCCAAAAAGGTAGGCCGCAAATTGTTTACTTGCAGGAAACCCATTTTAGGACACATCATGTCCCTAAACTTACGAATTCCCACTTTACAAGGGCATTCCATGCTACTAATAACGATTCCAGATCCAAGGGAGTATCAATATTAATAGGCAAAAACACACCTTTTGAACTGACTGAGCAACTTTCTGACCCCGAGGGTAGGTTTATTTTTCTAAAAGGATCTTTGGGAAATACTCCAGTAACTCTGGCAAACGTGTATTTCCCGAATAAGGCTCATATCACGTTTTGCCAACGAATGGTAAAGGAGTTACAGGGATTTGCTTCAGGCTGTTTGATCCTGGGAGGGGATTTTAATGTACCGCTTAACCCTCTAGCAGACACGTCCAACGGGAAAACATGCATCACGTACAGAATACTCAAAAAACTAAAGGCGCTGCTCCAATCCCTCCAGTTAGTCGATACATGGCGCTTTCTCCATCCTGAGGATAGAGATTTCACCTTTTTTTCTATCCCACATGCTAGATATGCGAGACTAGACTACCTGTTTATTTCACAGAGAGATCTCCAGTTAGTAAAGGGTGCATACATAGGAAACCAAACGATTTCTGACCACGCACCTATTTCCCTATCGTTGGATTTGTTAAACCCTCCACAAAAACAACCGACATGGAGATTAAATGCATCGCTCCTGACAGACCCGTCGCTTCTCCCTACTCTCACTTCCACACTGACTGAGTTTTTCATACTAAACAATACTCCAGACGCAGACCCTCTCATGATTTGGGAAGCCCACAAATGTACGATTAGGGGTGAGTTGATAAGAATGGGATCCAAACGTAAAAGAGAAAAAGAACTTGCTATTAAAAAACTGATCACACAAATTAATACCCTAGAAACCTTGCATAAACAGTCTTTATCTACAGTCACAGCCACACAACTACTAGAAGCAAGGAAGAATCTCCAACAAATATTGGATTCTAGAGCTAAAAGAACTCTATTCTTTAGAAAGAAACTATACTATGAGGCGGGAAATAAAACGGGAAAACTTTTGGCAAGAGCGATAAGGGAACATACAACCTCTAATAACATCCACGGCATCAGAGGGGCACATGGTAAAATTGACGTAACATCAGAAGCGATAGCCGATCATTTCCAGAAATACTACACAAAACTCTATAATCTACCACCACAACACAGAGAACATAATATGACTGACGACAGAACCCAAATCATAAAAGACTACATACTCAGGAGCGGATTCCCAGCTCTTCAGGAGTCGGACTCTGCCATGCTGGAGGACCCAATCACACCACTAGAAATCACCCAGGCCATTAAACACTTAAAAAATGACAAGAGTCCGGGACCGGACGGTTATTCCGCCATTTATTATAAAACCTTTCTGAACATCCTTAAGAACCCCCTTGCAGCTGCCTTGAACTCCCTGTCCTCGCCTAGAGAGGTGACCCCAGATTTTCTTTCGGCCCACATCACGGTGATACCGAAGTCAGGAAAAGACCCGTTAGAATGTCCTAGTTATAGACCCATTTCCCTACTAAACCTGGACGTTAAATTGTTCGCTAAGATCCTCGCTACGAGACTGAGCCCACTATTGCCGGAGCGGATTGATCTGGAACAGGTGGGCTTCGTTCCTGGAAGAGACGCTAAAGATAATGTCACTAAACCGCTCCTTCTTATACACGCAGCAAAAACACGGGATATCGAGGGCCTTCTCCTGTCCACGGATGCGGAGAGGGCCTTCGATAGAGTGGCATGGGATTTCATGAAGGCGGTGTGCCAACATATAGGTCTGGGCACGCACATGCTCTCCTGGATATCAGCTTTATACCAAAACCCCAAGGCACAATTAAAAATTAATGGCACACTTTCTAAACCTGTACATATAGCGAATGGAACTAGGCAGGGGTGTCCGCTGTCACCCTTGCTGTTCATACTAACTTTGGAACCCTTCATAAGAACGATTAAGCAAAATACCGCAATATCCGGATTTCGGATTGAGGACAGGGAGTTTAAATTAGCAGCCTACGCAGATGACCTTTTATTTTTTCTTACGAATCCTACTGTCTCCTTACCCAACTTACTGAAAGAATTTAACACATACGGTTACATTTCAAATTTAAAAATAAATTATTCAAAATCGGAAGCCCTTAACATTACTCTACCAGACAATCTGCTCCGCCTAACCACTTCCAATTCACAGTTTAGATGGGTCCCCAATGCACTTAAATATCTGGGAGTCTGGCTTACCCCTCGACTCCAGAACACGTTTGAAAAAAAAACCAAAAAGAAACCTAGGATTAGGTTACCCTGGCTGACAAGACCTAAAGATTTGGGGGGGGGATTAACCTACCTAACTTTAAGCATTATTATTACGCTGCACACTTAGCCAGAGTGATAGATTGGCACTGCCATGGCCACATGAAAGATTGGGTCCCCCTGGAGGGAGAGTTGAACTCCATAAAGTTACAATACTACCCGTGGATCCCCTGGGCTAAATATCCGTCGAACGTGTGCAAACACCCTATAACTGGCATCACACTAGAGATTATACACTTACTTGCCAATCGCTATTTTATCACTACAGACGTAAGCCCACTGACCCCACTAAAAGATAACCCAGATTTTCCCCCTGGACTCGGGAACAAACTGTTCCAACCCATAACTCAGGACGCATCCCCATTACTTACGGGTGACTGTTTTACTGATGACAGATTCAAAGATTGGACGGTATTAAAGGCTGAAAATAACCTACCAAATCTAAGACAATGGTCTTATTTCCAGTTAAGAAGCTACCTAACCAGCCATAGTCTTAGGGGTGATTTCCTTAGACCTCTCACGGATCTGGAATCAGTTTGCCATAGTAAGACTCCTTTAAACAGAGCCATTTCATTCACATATGCATGGCTGCAACACCCCAAGAGCACTGATGATGACGGTCACAGGAGGAGGTGGTCAGAGGAGCTGAGAGAGGACATCTCAGGTGAACAATGGAGGTATGCATGTATTTTTGCTCATAAAGGTTCTATAAACACTAAATCACAAGAGACGAGTTACAAACTGCTAATGCATTGGTACAACACACCAAACAAATTGCATAAATGGAACCCTCAGAAATCAGAATTTTGTTGGAGATGTCAGGGTGAGCAGGGCACACTGGCCCATATATGGTGGCACTGTCCTCCCATTGCAAATTTCTGGTCTACAATAAGAAATCTGATTAAAAAAATTACTGAAACCAGAATAAATCTCACGGCAGCCTGCTGCCTTTTACACGTAATGAATTTCTCATTTAAACGGTACAAGCACTCTCTGACTAAGCACCTTCTAAATGCGGCCAAATCTTTGATCCCGCTATATTGGAATTCAGTGAGAGTCCCTTCCACAGCGGAATGGCTGAATAAAGTAGAGAATATTTGCGAGATGGAGGACATACTGGCACAGGACAGGGGCCACATCGAACGGTTCCATAAAACTTGGCAACCTTGGTTCACTTTTAAATACTCACAAGACTTCAATGCAATCATGGCACAAAACCTGGTTTAACCCCTCTCCTACCTCCCATTCCCCCTTTCTTTTTTCAAATTTTTTTTTTTATTTTCTCTCCTCCTCTCCTCTTTATTTTTATAACCGTTTATATTAAGAAGAAGGTGATGTTTACATAAGATGATAAACCAAATGTACACTGAAGATTGCTGCAATGTATGTTGTTCAGTTACAAAGAAGCGGTAACTAACTTTTCTTAGGCTATAGCATGGGTTCATATGTTTACCCCATAACTAACATACAGAACGATAAAACTCAGTTAACTTTCAATTTAGTTTCTCAGATTATATTACATAAGTAACAGTATACTGATGTTAATTACTCAGAAATCACTGTAATTTCATCTAGTGCTTTAAATATTTACCTACTATTGTAACTTATCTGTCAAGCAATCAATCTCTGTTGCTTTGTATGCATATACTTTCATTCTCAATAAAACAAAATGTTAAAAAAAAAAAAAAATATTGCAACAACCGCCATTTTATTCTCTAGGGTCTCTGCTCAAAAATATATATATAATGTGTGGGGGCTCGAAGTAATTTTCTAGCAAAGAATACAGATTTTTACTTGTAAACAACAAATGTCAGAAAAAGGCCTGGTCTTAATTTTTGAAGAAAAAAAAAAACCCTGTCTCCCTACTTGAATTTTATAAAATGTATTCTTCATAAAGTTAGATCAAACTAATCTGTTAAATCTCTCTAGTTTTAAAAAAAATATTTATTTAGTCTGTGTGGAAGTTAAACAAACTATGGTATACAGTATGTATTCAATACTATCGTATTTGAAATGTATGAACCCTAGTGTTCTGATTGGCTCTAAAATGCCAGGACAATACAGCACTCCCAAAATTACCCCTTTTTTGGAAAGTCGTTAACTCCTCCTGCATTCTAGTGAGTTTATGTGTAACCTTTGTTGGCAATAATGTCTGTTATGTTTCCACAGAGGTCTATGATGACTGGTCACAGATGGCCATGGACAACCTCGCTCAACAGAGCATCCGCGGGTACCCATTGTGGGTAAGGTCTCACTAGTATACTGTTATACAGCATCCTATAGAAATCTTGGCATGGGCGATCGGTGGATCCATGAGTAGACCCTTATTGGTAGTAGCCTGGTTACATACTGTCATTTGGCAACTTAGCCATTAATATTTTCATGCTTTGCAAAGGATTATGGGCACCCCTTGTAGGCGTTTTCACCTTTTTTTTCAGTCTTCTTGAGTATCAGACTGCAGAGCCAGAGTGTGAGCAATGTCTGGAGCAGACCTTCATAGGGGAATATCTCTTGTGAGGGCACTTGAACTCCCTTAGAGGTCAAAGGTGGTAGGAGTTTGCTGCTCAAACAAGACAAAGAACCCTGCAGGCAAATCTTCAACCACTGAGGCTTGGAAGAATTCCTTTGGTCTCTCCCAGGCTTTGCCTCTTAGTCCAAGTCCACTTCTCTGCAACTAATCTGGGACTCGTAAGCTAGCTAAGTGTGCCTCAAGCTCACCCTAACTTCTACAGGGGGAATAGCTATCTGCCTTTAATGGCCCCCCTGGGTTCAGGCTATCCCAGACCTCTGTCCAGAATGCTGTCTCCAGAGGGTTGTTTTGCTCTCCTCCTCAATCCTGCTCCCTGTCTTCAGTTCTGTCCTTTTACCTGCAAGAACAGGGGGATCTGCAGATTTATATGTATATTTCCCAATCTACCACACCACCCACACCGTACTAGAGCTTTTTGTGTTTTACTGCAGGAGCGTATCATTTTCAGTTTGTTGCTTTATCATTCCGCCTGGTTTTGTCTTCATTGAAGTGTTGGCCCCGTCTTCGCTCTGCTTCACTGTCAGGGTATCTACATTGTATACTATCTGGACAACTTATAAGACCACTCTGTCCAGGCACTCGCTGCCAATGTGCAACATTCACTGCAGAGATTCAAATAGAGCCTCCAATTTCAGAAGTCTGTGTTGGATCCAATTCACCACCTGCATTAGTTAGGTTGGTCCAGGACGTGGATTAGGTTTTGGTCTTTCTTCCTCCGGAAGAGATTCTGTTCCATCGCTTTCTAGCGTGGGCGCTTCAATCCAGCAGGCTGCTGCAATTAAGCAGTCAGGCTGTGTGGGACAACTCAATTTAGTCTCTGGCCCACCCCATGCCTTTGTTATCCAAAGGAACACTAACTGGCATTGTGAATTTCCAGCTTGACTTTGGAATCAGGACAGTCATTTCTTCTGATGGCTTGTGAAATGACCTCAACAGATGGCAGTCTGGCTGGGGAAGGAGGGAATCCCTAAGATGCTGACAATCCAGGGAACCTTTTAGAGTTCAGTCAGACAATGCCATGGCCTACATCAACTATCAAGGGGTACCAGTAGGCACACTGGTCAAGAGAAGTGTACATGATTCTGGATTAGGCACAACAGCACATTCTGGCCCTGATTGCCATACAACAGCTGAACCCAGGGAAGGGGCCCCCTTTACCCAGAGTTTTTTTCAAGACCTCTGTCGCGAGGTGGGGGTGTTGGATATGGACCTGCTAAGGTCCAGGTTCTACAAAAAACTAGACAAATTTGGCTCCATCTTTAGGGATCCCTGGGACTTCCCTGTGGGATGCTATGGTAACTCTTTGGGATCTCTCCTTGATCTACACCTTTTCTCCAGCCAAGGTCCTCCTTCAACTGCTCCACAGTTTCGATTCTGGTGATCCTTATGGTTCCAAATTGGCCCAGATGAATGTGGTACTTGGACATACTCAAATTCCTGGCAGACACTCCATCACTGCTTTTGGATTGCCCAGTTCTATTATTGAGGACCAGTCCTCCATCCTGCTTTCTGGTCGCTAGCCTTTATGGTTTGGCTGGTAATGCTCAGGTACTAAAGGAAAGGGGTTCATCAGATTTGGTCATTCCTTTGTTTCTCCATGTTAGAAGTTGCAATCTTACAAGGTCTACCATGGCAGGAGTCATTTTGGGTGGGGGGGGGGGGGCGTGGAACCCAGAATCCCTTGAAGAGATTGGGAAACCTTTGTTTCAGCCCCCCATGCACCTCCTATGTCTAAGTCAGGCTGTGTCTATAAGGGGGACAGGGTGACCGAGAACCCCAGTCTGATCTGTACTAATTGGACTCACTGTACAACCACACTGAAATATTGTATGTATATATAAATATATATATCGTATTTATCGGCGTATAACACGCGTCAGCGTATAACACGCACCCCAAGTTTAGGAGGGAAGTTTAAGGAAAAAAAACTTACATTAAAATGCCCATCAATGCAGCCTTATCTGTCCATCTGCAGCCTTTTCAGTGTCAGTGCAGCCTTGGCCCAGTGCAGTCTTGTCAGTGCAGCCTTGTCAGTGCAGCTTTGCCCCAGTGCAGCTTTGTTTGTGCAGGTTTGCCCCAGTCCAGCCATGTCAGTGCAGCTTTGTGCACTCTGTGTAGATTTAAATATGGCGCCGAGACTGCAGGGAGCCGAGATACACATACCCGAGTGTTCTCGGCTTTTTTCGGCGCCGCTCACAGTCACGCCCAGTCCCGCCCTATGATGGACATAACCCAGGTCCAGGGGCAGGACGGGGCGGGACTGGGCGTGACGGCGGCACCAAAAAAAGCCGAGAACACTCGGGTATGTGTATCTCGGCTCCCTGCAGTCTCGGCGCCATATTTAAATCTACCCACGGCTGTGTATGTCGGCGGCGATCGCTCCGATGACACAGAAATCGGCGGGGATCGGCCTATAACACGCACCCACGATTTTCCCCTGATTTTCAGGAGAAAAAGTGCGTGTTATATGCTGATAACTACGGTATATTATATATATATATATATATATATATATATATATATAATATTTTTTTTTTTTTGTCTCATACTATGGTGTGCTCACCGATGGGTCATTTGGGGTGTGGCTGTGTTCCATTGTTCTATTGTGTCTGTCTGCCTTAAAGTACTATGGGATGTGCATGTGTATTTGCTGTGAGGAAGGAGGGGGGATTCCTCCAACAGCTCTCCCTGCTGATTGGACAGTCTACTGACGAGAAGTTTGGATATCTCTGTGTGCCTGTGTTCAAAAAAACAGTTCATGTTCAGTAGCCAAAACGAGTACTGCCTAGTTTGTGGTTGCAAGGTGTTGAAAGATCTGATGTCTATATTCAGACTGGAAGGAAACGGTATATGACTAAAGCACTCAAGCGGAGTGTGGGACGTGTCGTTACAGCACCTGGTCAGCTTTCCTAGCTTAGTGAAAACAAAGGAAATTTCCATCTTGAATGGTACACCATGGGAGAAATCCTGGCCTCCCTCTTGTTCCGACTGTATCTGCATTTGGCCTTGAGCACCTTCAAGAGTCATATCTTGGCCTTGGCTATCCTTTCCAGTTACTGGGCTTTCACTCCTTGGTGAAGGTTTTTGTGTAGGGGGAAGGTGGGAGTCGCTCATAGCTTCCCTCAGTCAGTCTCTGGTGATTCCATGGCATCTTAACCCCTTCCCGACCGCCTCATGCAGATATACTACGGCAGAAGGGCACGTACAGGCAGATTAACGTACCAGTATGGTGCCCTTTAAGAGGTGGCTTGCGGGCGCGCAAACGCCCGCTGGGAGCTCCGTGACCTTGATGTCCGCAGGGATACCCGCGATCATTTTACGGTGAGGAAGAACGGGGAGATGCTAATGTAAAACAAGCATCTCCCCGTTCTGCCTAATGACACTGTCACTGATCACAGCTCCCTGTAATCGGGAGCGGTGATCAGTGATGTGTCACACCCATCCCCTCCCCTCCACAGTTAGAATCACTCCCTAGGACACACTTAACCCCTAAAGCGCCACATAGTGGTTAACCCCTTCGCTGCCAGTCACATTTACACAATAATCAATGCATTTTTTAATTGCATTGATCGCTGTATAAATGTGAATGGTCCCAAAACCATGCCAAAAGTGTTCGATGTGTCCGCCATAATGTCGCAGTCACAATAAAAATCGCTGCCATTACTAGTAAAAAAAAAAATTATCAATAAAAATGCCATAAAACTATCCCCTATTTTGTAGACGCTATAACTTTTGCACAAACCAATCAATAATCGCTTATTGCGATTTTTTTTTTTAACCAAAAATATGTAGAGAAAAAGGTATCGGCCTAAACTGAGGAAAAAAAATATATTTTTGGGGATATTTATTATAGCAAAAAGTAAAAAATAATGAGTTTTTTCAAAATTGTCGCTATTTTTTTGTTTATAGCACAAAAAATAAAAACTGCAGAAGTGATCAAATACTACCAAAATTTGTGGGAAAAAAGGACATCAATTCTGATTGGGTGCAACGTCGCATGACCGCGCAATTGTCAGTTAAAGCGATGCAGTGCCGAATCGCAAAAAGTGCTCTGGTCAGGAAGGGGGTAAATCCTTCCGGGGCTGAAGTGGTTAAAGTGATTGTAAAATCTTGTTTTTTTTTGTTAAGTTAGAAAATAACAAACATGTTATGCCCTGCTCTGTGTAGTGGATTTGCACAGAGCAGCCCAAATCCTCCTCTTGACAATACCCCACAGATTCTCTATGGGGTTTAGGTCAGGCGAGTTTGCTGGCCAATGAAGCACAGTGATACCATGATCATTAAACCAGGTATGGGTACTTTTGGCAGTGTGGGCAGGTGCCAAGTCCTGCTGGAAAATGAAATCAGCATCTCTTCATAAAGCTGGTCAGCAGAGGGAAGCATGAAGTGCTCTAGAATTTCCTTGTAGAAGGTTGTGCTGACTTTGGACTTGATAAAACACAGTGGACCAACACCCGCAGATGACTTGGCTCCCCAAATCATCACTGATTGTGGAAACCTCACACTGGACCTCGTGCAACTTTCTGTGCCTCTCCACTCCAGACTCTGGGACCTTGATTTACATATGAAATGCAAAATTTTACTTTCATCAAAAAAAAGGACTTTGGACCACTGAGCAACAGTCCAGTCCTTTTTCTCCTTAACCCAGGTAAGAAGCTTCTGAGGTCGCCTCTGGTTCAGGAGTGCACACAAAGAGTGCGACAGTTGCAGCCCATATCATGGACACGTTTGTGTGGTGGCTCATGAAGCACTGACACCAGCCGTAGTCCATTCCTTGTAAATCTCCCCCAAATTCTTGAATGGCCTTTGCTTCACAATCCTCTCAAGGCTGCGGTTATCCCCGTTGCTTGTGCACCTTTTTCTACCACACTTTTTCCTTCCACTCAACTGTCCATTAATATGCTTGGATACAGCACTCTGTGAACAGCCATCTTCTTTCACAATTACCTCTTATGACTTAAGCCTCTATGGGACCTGAATTTTAAATATCAAAAGTCCCCATTTTGAAGGCTTATATGCAAGTTATTGGCCATAAAAAGGGTATTGAGGTCTTGCTACTGCACTGGGGGACATGTACCAATGCAATATAAACTTTTAAAAAAAGATTGTTTTTAAAAGAGTAGTACTTTTATTGCTTAGTGTGAAACAATATTACAAAATTCCTTTAAATATAGTGCCTAGGGGGTCCCATTAGTCTGCCTGTAAAGTGGCGCATCTGTACCATGTATAGAACCTGCTGCAGCAAAAATGACATTTCTAAAGAAAAAAAAAAATGACATTTACATTTCCAGCAATACAATACTACTCTCAGCAATAGAAAAATGTTAAAAGAAATGGTGTGGGGGTCCCTCCCCAATCCATACGAGGCCCTTGGGGTCTGGTATGGATTTTAAGGGGAACCCCATGCCAAAATTAAAAAAAAAAAAAAAAAGAAGGTGTGGGGGCCCCCCCAAAATCCATACTAGAACCTTATCCGAGTATGTAGCCTGGCAGGCCAGGAAAGGGGGGGTGAGTGAGTACCCTCCTCCTGAACCATACCCAGCCACATGCCCTCAACATGGAGGGGTGCTTTGGGGCAGGGGGGCTCTTTACCCCACCCCAAAGCACCTTGTCCCCATGTTGATGGGAACAAGGGCCTCTTCCCCACAATCCTGGGCTGTGGGGATCTATGGGCAGGGCCCCCCCCATGTGGAGGGCATGTGGCTTGGTTTTGGTTCGGGGGGTGCTCAATAGCCCCTTTTTTCCTGGCCTGCCAGGTGGCATGCTCAAATAAGGGTCTGGTATCGATTTTTGGGGGGGAACCATGCCATGGATTAAAAATATTTTGGCATGCGGGTTCCCCTTAAAATACATACCAGACCTAAGGGACTGGTTTGTACTTTTTGGGGGGACCCCACGCTGTTTTTTTTAAAAAATTCTATTGCTGGTGTTCCGTCAGATATGGCGACCTGTCAGAATTGGTAATGGGAGTGACGTTCCGTTGCCGCCATCTTGCTACACCCCGCACTCCTCCATAGTAAGGATACACCGAGAAGGGGGCAAGTGGATATCTTGTTACACCCACTGGAGTTTTGCATCTCACAGTTATTCTTAACAGTAAACGGAGCATATATAGTATGGTGAAATAAAGTATTTGGAAATCCACTGGACTGTTTACATGTTGAATTATAAAAGCATATGTGTTCTGTCAGATTACCAAACCTGTGAGATCAGCAGGTTTGCCGCTGCTTTTAAAATTCAATATCTAAACAGTCTGTCGGATTTCCAAATACTGTATTTGATCTTATAAGTTGCGATTACTGTTAAAAATGTGAAATGCAAAACTCCAGTGGGTGTAACAAGATGTCCACTTGCCCCCTTCTCGGTGTATCCTTACTGTGGAGGAGTGGGAAGTGTAGCAAGATGGTGGCGACGGAACGTCACTTCCATTCTGACGGGTCACCATATCTGAGGGAACACCAGCTTTCCGGCCCACTCCTTAACAACCAGCTATTTACTGTGTCTTGATTGAGCAATGCTTAGCCCAATCCAGGCTTAGAATGCACTGTGCAGCATGCAGTGCATTGTGGGGTGCGTGGCGGGCAAACATCCTGCCAAGCGCCCCACAAATTCGGTCGTTCGCCGAAAGGGTGCACGGGCGATGTTCGGGCTGAACTTTTGCTCTGCTCGAACCGTTCGCTCAACACTACTTCTGTATAACTGCCCTTACACTCCCACTAGGCAGGCTTCTATCTTCCATAACCAGTCCTCCCTTTGCTGGAGAAATTGTGGCTCTGCAGGCTCATTATCTCATATCTGGTGGCACTGTTCAGCTGTCAAAAAATTTTGGGCCTACACTTTTTCTTTGGCCTCTTCCATTACTGGTGTTACTGGTGTTACCATCCTGATGAACTCAAAACGAACTCTTTAAGGTATAGGCATAAATTCCTGGCCTTTTGAGTTTCACACCATTGTAGCACTGACCCCCGAAGTAGCTGCTGATATTTGATTGGGCCTATACTCTGCCTTGACACCCCCAATGTCTTGGCTCAATCCCCTTGACACAGCTGTGGTGCAGTGTTAGTGTGAAGCTAATAGTAAAGGATAACACCACAATGTACAATATAACAGTATACCTTTGTTATTACCTGGGTATACAATGTTCCACCTGCTGGAAAAGGAACAACACTCCACACAAGTTGTACTCAACCAGAAACGTAAATTTACTGGAATTGGTAATAAAGCAATATTACAATATTTGAACTGTCACACCAACATAATGCAACAGCCCAATGAGTACACACAGTAGTTGGAACACATAAAATTATATGATAAGATCTCTGGAAGTGCGTCTCCAAGTGGGACTAATGCCAGAATGGGAAATACCCTAATTCTGGGCACCTTCCCACTTCCAGTGCACCCTTGTAACCACAAGAAGACAACGTTAGTAAATAAAACACAAATGCAATCCCCAGGGAGCTCCCCCTGCTTTAGAGTGTAAGCTCTCTATTAACCAGAAATAGGATGCAAGGCCTTGCAATGAAAGAGGCAGTCTTTTCTTTGTCTTCTGCCTTCTGCTAGCTATGTACGAATTATAAATTGTAATCCAACGGTTAAATAAACCAAGGTTGGATAAAGTAGATGTTGAAAATTATCCTTGTAGTGTAGTAACCTGCAACTGTCTCCGATGTAATTAACTTCATGTAACACAGTGCTAGCTATATAGGAAAGGGTAGGCTTGAGGCCTATTTGAACTCAGTCTTTAGTTCCTTAAGATCCCTTGTGTAGAACTACAGATCCCAGCACACTGTGTTACAAATTCAGGTGTGTAAAAGTGCATTAGGAAAACTTTGGGCAACAGCCCTCTCACCCAACCAGGTTTGTGTAGTAGGACAGCTCCGCTCCGGTGCACTTTGTCTTGCTTCCCGCCGGCCCATTCCGTTACACCGCTCCATTCTGCAAGATGGACTGGGACCCTCTGATGGCTCTGACAGGCGTCTCTGGATCCTTCCCAGTTCTGTCCCAGCGTCTCTACAGCTCACTGGTACACATCAGAGTCGCTGGTTGTGCCGCACCGCAGTAGGTGTAGGCCGCGCTCTCTGGAAAACCTCCGCACAGGTCCTCACAGGCAGGCCACGCATCCAGAAGAGAGCTAAGATGGCCGCACGGGGTCCTTTTATAGCCTACCCAGCATGCATTTCAGTACTGAGTGTTGCTGGGTAAATCACTCGGCATTCTGGGTAGGTAGGTTATGAAAAGTAAATAAACAGTCACTTCCTGTCATATTTTCTCACATTCTTGAAAAAGGAAAATAAAATAAAGTCCATTCCACAATTTGTCCACTAGATGGTGCCACATACTAAATTATAATACTGTTCATAGACTAACATTGCATTTTATCAACAGGCAAAAATGCTGGCGCTACACCATTATTTTTATTATACATACACACCATCCTTATTTTTGACCCTGATATATAGAAAGGTTTTATAAAGTCCTTGGAATTTATGTCTGACTTCACCAAGAGTAAGACTATGGTTAACATGTAACCCACATATTATATTACCTTTGTATACTTCCTCCCAAAGATTTTTCATTTTGTTTCTACGTTGTTGTATCTAAGATACAATGTTTATTTTTTTATCCAAACTTTTTCAATTAAAATGTCTTGAAACTAAAAAAAAATATACTTTACACTTTAAAAGACATGGTTTCTTAGTTTGTATATATTGCAATGCATGTTCAAGCTGACCAGCTACATCAAAGTGATCCCTTTCTGGCCAGTCCCAACTCTTCTTTGCAGATTGCCAAATTTGTACTTTCTTACTAAGTAGCATACTCCTAAGAGTAAGGGCACACAGTGCCAATATGGCAAAAACCATACTTAGGCAATTAGACGAGGTATTGACTACAATCTTAAAATCCAGGAATGTAATTCTGCAATAGAAAAAAAACATAATGTTTTAGAGGGTGAACAGCACCAACAGGAGACAATAGTAATCTATGCACATAATCAGGTGTGACCCCAAAAACACGGAAGGGTGGAGGCGTTACAGGAATACTTGGGGATTACAGCACAGAAAGCATGTAAGTAAATCAGGAGAAGGGATGAGCTCAATGTTTGGGTCGAACATGAGTTCGACTCGAACATTGGGTGTTCGCCAAAGAATGAACAGTATGGGGCGTTCACAGGAAATTCAAGCGCCCGCGGAACGCCCCATAATGCACTGTGAGATTGCAGTGCATTGCTGTATGATGATTGGCCAAAGAATGCACCTGACCTGCATGCTTTGGCCAATCCCAGCACCATCTGCTAAGAGAGCCATAATTGGCCAAAGGCCCCGAAAACCAAGCACCGCCTTCAGGATTTCTAAGGGCGTAAATTTTTGATTTCACTCCTTACTACCTATCACAGTTTTGAAAGCCATAAAATGCCAGGACAGTTCAAACCCCCCCCGCCCCCCAAATGACCCCATTTTGGAAAGTAGACACCGTAAGCTATTTGCTGAGAGGCATGTTGAATCCATGGAATATTTTATATTTTGCCACAAGTTGCAGGAAATGACAAACTTTTTTTTTTTGCACAAAGTTGTCACTAAATGATATACTTCTCAAACATGCCATGGGCATATGTGGAATTACACCCCAAATACATTCTGCTGCTTCTCCTGAATATGGGGATACCACATGTGTGGGACTTTTTGGGAGCCTAGCTGCGTACGGGGCCCCGAAAGCAAAGCAACGCCTTCAGGATTTCTAAGGGCGTAAATTTTTGATTTCACTCCTCACTACCTATCACAGTTTCGAAGGCCATAAAATGCCAAGATGGCATAAAACCCCCCAAATGATCCCATTTTGGAAAGTAGACACCCCAAGCTATTTGCTGAGAGGCATGGTGAGTATTTTGCCGCTCTCATTTGTTTTTGAAAATGAAGAAAGAAAAGAAAAATGTATTTTTTTTTCTTTTTTCAATTTTCAAAACTTTGTGACAAAAAGCGACGTCTGCAAAATACTCGACATACCTCTCAGCAAATAGCTTGGGGTGTCTACTTTCCAACATGGGGTCATTTGGGGGGGTTTGTGCCATCTGGGCATTCCATGGCCTCTAAAACTGTGATAGGCAGTGAGGAGTGAAAAAAATTTACACCCTTAGAAACCCTGAAGGTGGTGCTTGGATTTCGGGGCCCCGTACGCAGCTAGGCTCCCAAAAAGTCCCACACACATCCGGGTCACGGCACCAGTGTAGTGATGTAATATATAATTAATATTTAGGTATTATTATAATGATGATGATATAAGTACTCTTCCGCAGCAACCCAATTCTTCCAGAGAGATGCACTTTATTGACTTCCAACACAGAACAAAGTCCAAAGTCCACAGATGACAAAGAAATCCGACAGAGGAAATGTAATTCAGAG
Source organism: Aquarana catesbeiana (assembly GCF_042186555.1). Lineage (NCBI taxonomy): Eukaryota > Metazoa > Chordata > Amphibia > Anura > Ranidae > Aquarana > Aquarana catesbeiana. Next base: position 451,602,974 of record NC_133324.1, on the reverse strand, counting down.
ACCCATATTATTCAGTCTTCCCAGCCATGCACAGACAAGCCTAACTTCCACACACAGACTAGCCTCACTCTCTTACAAAACCTATAGACTGAATGCCGTGTTATATTCACCAGGCATTGAATGGCTGAGCAATTTGATTGGCCTTTCAATTTAGCTTTAGTCTTTCAAACAGACAACAACCCCCAGCCGTGAACAGCTGTGAACCACCCCAATTTGCACTCCCGCATATCAACATCAACAAGTCCTCTTTAGATATATGTAATTAGATTAGATTAACATACCACCTGAATACCCTTTGAGATGTTCAAATAGACTTGCATATGATTAACACATCAAAGAGTCTTCAGCTTGTTCCCTTGCTATGTTAAAATTCAGTTGGACAATGCAACTGAATTTCTGGTCAGCACTCCAATACAATATTATACATAAATTGGCCAACATATTACAACAATGTGGTATCCCCATACTCAGAAGCAGCAGAATGTATTTTGGGGTGTAATTCCACATATGCCCATGGCATGTTTGAGCAATATATCATTTAGTGACACCTTTGTGCAAAAAAAAAAAAAATTGTCTTTTTCCCGCAACTTGTGTCACAATATAAAATATTCTATGGACTCGACATGCCTCTCAGCAAATAGCTTGGGGTGTCTACTTTCCAAAATGGGGTCATTTGGGGGGGTTTTGAACTGTCCTGGCATTTTATGCACAACATTTAGAAGCTTATTTCACACATCACCCACTCTTCTAACCACTTGAAGACAAAGCCCTTTCTGACACTATTTGTTTACAGGAAAAATTTTTTTTTTTTTGCAAGAAAATTACTTTGAACCCCCAAAACATTATATATATTTTTTAAAGCAAAGGCCCTACAGATTAAAATGGTGGGTGTTTCTTTTTTTTTTTTCACACAGTATTTGCGCAGCAATTTTTCAAACGCATTTTTTGGGGAAAAAACACACTTTTTTTTAATTTTAATGCACTAAAACACACTATATTGCCCAAATGTTTGATGAAATAAAACAGATGATCTTAGGCCGAGTACATGGATACCAAACATGACATGCTTTAAAATTGCGCACAAACGTGCAGTGGCGACAAACTACATACATTTTTAAAAGCCTTTACAGGTTACCACTTTAGATTTACAGAGGAGGTCTACTGCTAAAATTACTGCCCTTGATCTGACCTTCGTGGCGATACCTCAAATGCATGGTGCAATTGCTGTTTACATTTGAAGCCAGACCAACGCTTGTGTTCGCCTTTGCACAAGAGCAGGTGGGGGACAGGGGTTTGTTTTTTTTTTTTCATTATTATTTTTTTATCTTATTTTTAAACTGTTCCTTTCATTTTTTTTTTTTTTTTTTTTTATATAATTTTTATTGTTATGTCAGCGTATGTAAATATCCCCTATGATAGCAATAGGTAGTGACAGGTACTCTTTTTTTGAAAAAAATGGGGTCTATTAGACCCTAGATCTCTCCTCTGCCCTCAAAGCATCTGACCACATGAAGATCAGTGTGATAAAATGCTTTCCCAATTTCCCAATGGCGCTGTTTACATCCGGCGAAATCTAAGTCATGAAATGCTCGTAGCTTCCGGTTTCTTAGGCCATAGAGATAATTGGAACCATTCTTGTCTCTGATCAGCTCTATGGTCAGCTGGCAGAATCACCGGCTGCATTATCAGGTTCCCTGTTGGGACAGGAGAGCCAGAGAAAAACATGGAAGACGGTGGGAGGGGGGACATTCCCTCCCACTGCTTGTAAAAGCAGTCTAGAGGCCAATTAGCCACTAGGATTGCTTTTACATGAAAGCCGACCGCTGGCTGAAAAGAATGATAATAAGATGATACCTAAACCTGCTGGCATCATTCTGGTATAACCACTCAAAATCCAGCAACATACCAGTACGTTGCTGGTCCTTGTTGGGCATATATTGTAATCTTTTTTTTCATGCAGCCTGTGGGCTGAACGAAAAAAAGATTGATTGGTGGGTATGCCCACCATTAGAATACCTCCCTTTATCCACCCACTTCTAATGATGGGCATGCATGCATCCGCCCCAAAAGGTAGGAGCAAATCGTTCCTCCACCCCTGCTGCCCCCATGCTTCGGCATATATAACCTCCGCTGGAGTAATGGTTTTATATATCGCGGGAGCAAATGCTGTTGCTGTAAAGATAAATAAATCCACGCTGCAGCTGAATGGCATACCTGAAGACAAAAAATGGTTAACAATAAAACACAGTAAACCGTAAAGTATAAAAAAATTGCATACCTAAAAAGCAAACATGATAAAACATAATAACAATAAAACATTGCAGAATAGAATACAGTAAAAAAGAGCAGAACAATAGAGAGAGAACAATAAAACGACAACTACTTTGTTTTTTTTTTTTTTTTGTTTTTTTTTTTTACACTTTTTTTGTAACTGTAACTTTTATAAATGTAACCGGTTCCAGGTTCGGGTCTCTCAAAATGCGATGGCATCTTGGGAGACCCTGTGAAAGTGTGCCTAGTCTGTGCAATGCTGTACCCTACGCTAACACTCAACTAGAGTAGGTTCAAAACATTCACCAATGCAAAGACCAGGATTGTCAGGACAGGAGGGACAATAATAGCGGGTGTCATGCCTATATCCGCGCTTGCTGCAGACACGACATCTTTTTTAGGGGGGGTTCGTTGGGTAGGGGTACTCGGGAGGACATAAAGAAAATGCCTCTCATGCAGCCGACTGCATTTGGTTGGGAATGTGAATAGGGGAAGTACGGGTGCTGCAGAAGTGGTGGGTTCCCAATTAGGATTGGGGAATGCAGCAGGAAGGGCACTATGGGCACAACGGGCCTCTGTTTGTCTTCTTCTTGGTGGCAGCAGGACACTACTTGTGCTTGCCACCTCACCAGCTTGAACTGCACTTATGGGACTCGCCACATCACCAAGTGTTACTGCAGTGCTGGTTTGACTATGACCGGGGTGTACTAGGCCGCTGGTGCTTGCCAGTTCACCAAAACGCTACCAAAAAAACTGTTAGCGATCGCAGGGATCAGGCCTGACTCTGCGAAAGCTGCAGTTATGTGTTTAGTGTTTTGTAAGTGACAGTGATCGATCGATACTGCACTTGGGTGGGCTGGGCTGGGCCGGGCGGAGGGGCAAAATGCAGGTGCTAGCAGGTATCTGGGCTGATCCCACTAACACTGCGTTTTTGGGAACCCTAAACTGCTGGGGACACTAGTATAGATCTGGTCAGATCAGATATTGATCCGCTCAGATACTATACCACTAAGGGAGGTGTATGCTGCGTGCGTGGGTGTTACTGGCACTAACTTGACGCTGCCTGGGGCGACACAGACCTTATCTGACCCTAAAACCTAAGTTATATCACCGCCGGGCGATCAGGGGGCTAAACCTTTATTAGGTAATAAATGGCGGGTGCCCTGACACTAAAAAAAATAAACTAACCAGCCTCACCCGTAACAGTTATACGGTGATCACTGGTGAAAGGGTTAACTAGGGGGCAATCAAGGGGTTAAAACCTTTATTAGATAGTATATGGGGGTCCCTGACGCTATAAAACACTGACGGCGAACCTAAATACTTACCTCCCTAACTAGCCTCACCAGTGACACTAATACAGCAATCAGAGAAACGATTGCTTAGTGACACTGGCAATGGGGGGTGATCAAGGGGTTAAAACTTTATTGGGGGGGTTAGGGGGGTACCCTAGACCTAAAAGGGGCTAACACTAACTGCCCTACCACTTCTAACGGTCACAAACTGACACCAATGCAGTAATCAGAAAAACAAAAAATGCTTGGTGTCACTGTGACGGGGGGTGATTGAGGGTGATCGGGGGGTGATGGGGGGTGTAAAGTGTTCCTGGTGTGTTTTACTGTATGTGTGTGTGTTGTGCACTTACTCAAATGTCTTCTCTCCTCAGCGCCAGAACGGAAAATACCGAGCCGAGGAGAGATGACATCACTTCCTCTGCCGCTGTTTACTATACAGCAGCAGAGGAAGATTCTCATTCGTTGGGAGCGATCGCGAGGGGGTAGCCACGAATGATTGGTCTCCCCCTCAGCCTGGATTGCTCACCTAATGAAGCCGACTGCCTCGGGCACCGGGGGGGCGTGATGCGTCCCCCGCCCGCAGGAGGCAGATCACGTACTAGGTACATGATTTTGCCTGCCCGTGCCATTCTGCCACAATATATCTGCGTTAGGTGGTCGGCAAGTGGTTACACAGGGACAGAAAAATTGGGTCTTAGGCAGTGGTGGTGGTGCCCTAAACCAAAAATATTGTTGGAAGCTAGCATCATTAAGATTGAGGAGGAATAGGATAGTCACTCAGCATAGGCAGTCTTCAAGGGATCCCACACCCATAGAAAAATCAATAAGTTACATCAGCATCAGGTTCTTGATAGCTGCTGATCCAAGACTGATTCATTTTTATTAATGTGAGCCTATCAATGGAGTCTGTGGACAGGCCCATCTATGATCCATTAAAAACCCTCCAGCAGAACTGAATGTGCGAAAGAACGCTGGATGCAGGACAGACCAGTAGCTCAGTTGCATATTGAGCTAGTTCTGGCCAGTGGTCCATCCTCAAGAATCAGTAATCCAGTGCATGCTCTGTTGGAAAGGTCTCCAAGTCTGCTCTTGCCCTTAGATATTCCTGCACCAAGTAATGCAGACGTTGACGATGGTTGCTTGAACCGATCAGACCTTGGCGCTGAGGACTGAAAAATTGACTAAAGGCATCGGTCAGCTGGCCACCTTCTCCACCGCTCTTCCTCTGACTGAACAAAGCCTCAGCAACACGTTGTACAGCACCAGGAAATTGTAACCTCCCAGAGTCAGGAAATGCATTGCACAAACCTTTCTTCAAGGGCTCCTGAAGAGGTTTCTTCATCCTCTGCTCCCTCTGCAAAGGCAGGATGAGTTCTGCAACCTTGCCCTTGTAACGTGGATCAAGAAGGGTTGCCAGCCAGTAATGATCCCTCTCTTTGATACCACGAATCCTAAGGTCCTTTCGCAGGCTTTGCAGAATCAGGGAGGCCATGCAGATGCATTCAATTCTGAGTCCTCTGGGTCACTAAGGATCACATTGTCTGTAACTAGCTCCTCCCAGCCACGCACAACTCCTTATGTTTCTGAGGACTGAAAACCATCCCTTGAAGACTGCTGCTGAGTGTTATCCTCCATGTCCATGCTGACACAATACTCCTCCTCCTCTTCTTCCTGTGTGTGATTGGTGGGCCCGCAGGAATACTATCTAGATAAAGGGGGCCTTGAGAGGTAAGGAAGTCCTCCTCTTCCTCCCGCTGTTCTGCCTCAAGTGCCCTGTCCATTATTCCATGAAGCGTGTGCTCCAACAGGAAGACAAGAGGGATAGTATCACTGATGCATGCATTGTCACTGCTCACCATCCTCATGGCCTCCTCAAATGGTGACAGGACATTGCATGAATCCTTGATCAGTAGCAACTGGCGTGGCGAAAAGAAGCCAAGCTCCCCTGACCCTGTCCTGGTGCCATACTCACACAGGTACTCATTGATGGCCCTCTGCTGCGTGTGCGGCTGCTGAAGCATTGCCAACGTTGAGTTCCATCTGGTGGACATGTCACAAATGAGGCAGTTGGTGGGCAGGTTGCATTCCCTTTGAATGTCAGCCAGCCAAGCACTGGCATTGTATGACTGGCGGAAATGACCACAGACTTTTCTGGCCTGCCTCAGGAGATCTTGTAAGCCTGGGTACCTGCTCAAGAACTGCTGCACCACCAAATTCAGGATGTGTGCCAAACATGGAACATGGGTCAAGTGTTCCTGTCAGAGGGCGAAGAGAAGTTGGTGCCATTGTTGCATACAGCCATTCCTGGCTGAAGCTGGTGTGGCGTCAACCACCTCTGAGCTTGCCCCTGCAGAGTTGACAGAATCTCTGCCCCAGTGTGGCTCCTGTCCCCTAAGCAGACCAACTCATGCACTGCATGGCATCTTTTTGCCTGAGTGCTTGCGTAGCCCCTTTAATGCTTATGGAGCACCGCTGGTTCAGAGGACAAATCTGCAGAAGAGGCCATAGAGGAAGAAGAAGAGGAGGGGGTGGAGGAGAGAGCAGAATTACCACTAGCATTTTGGGTGCGTGGTGGTGTAACAAGCTCCAACAATACTGAACCCTGTCCTGCATCCTTCCCAGCTGCCAGCAGAGTTACCCAGTGCACTGTGAAGGAAAGGTAGCATCCCTGCCCATGCCTGCTAGACCACGAGTCAGCAGTAATATACTGCTACTACGATAATTACTGCTGACTGCCCTGTCCAACGAGACCAAAACATTGCCTTCCACATGCCGGTAGAGAGCCGGAATGGCCTTCCGTGAAAAGAAATGGCATTTTGGAACCTGCAACTGAGGTATAGCACATTCCAAAAATTCATGAAAGGGGCAGAATCTACCAGCTGAAAAGACAGTAGTTGCAGTGCTAGCAATTTGGCCAAGCTAGCATTCAGACACTGAGCATGTGGATGGCTGGGACCAAATTTCTTTTTACAGTTTAGCATGGGGTAGGGAAATTTGCCTGCTAAAATCAGATGGTGGTGTACTGCTAGCAGATTGGTTGCAAGTACTTGGGACACCTATTGCTATACCTTCATTCTTCTCAGTGCAGATTTTTGAGAGGAATGGAGGTATAGTAGGGTTGGAGATCCCAGATGAGAAGCAAGGAAAGTCTGCCTTTTTCTTTGATGTGGGTCTTTCAAGTGCTGTTGCCAACTGACTTTTTGCCTTTATAAGTTTATGTGAAATCTCCATTAATAGCTGTAAAATATTGTAATTATGAATAGATTTCATTTAGCTTGTATCTATGTAGGGTGGAACATATTATCTTCGCAGAAATCTCTTGTAGACCAGACAAGTCGGTACCTAGGCTTGTGTACACAAAGAATGGGATCCAAACCTCATTGTTTTACACATACTCACTTCAAAGGATCCCATGCTGGGATATGCAATGAAGGGAGGCCAACCCGTAATCAATACTTAACTTCCCGGGAAAATTCAAGTTAATCTCCTGCTCAGAATAGTCACAAGGATTTGCATTAAAGTGTGCTGAATTATGCAAAGTATAGGGATTGGAGATGTAGCCAGTCCTTAACCAGGAATAGGGAAGCTCACCAATCAGAGCCATTATATGCCAGCCAATGAGGCATCAGCCTGTAATGATATACACAGACTAGGATGGGAGGGAAACACACACTTTTATGGGAGAGCAGCCATCAGAATGGAACCTTGGTTCAAAGGGTAATTATGGGAAAGGTCTGCATTTTACTTGTAACTAAATATGTTTGTAGATTAATGTTTTAAGGAATATACTCTGTATTCCTTCATGTAATTCTCTTATTTTAACCTAATATTTTCTTACTTGGTGTAGACTATAAATAGATGGTTGTGTATTAGATAGACTTTCAACTACCCACCAATAAATGTTATTATTGTGTTAAAGCTTTCACTCATGGTCAAAGAACTCTCATTTAACCAAAATCATATCTGAGAGATATTAAATCTCAAATATAGTATACGGGAAACAGACTGCATGGGAGGTCGTCATATGTCTGGTCAAGAATGTGGTGCCCAAGCGGCTGCTGTTCTGGCCACGCTTGATCCGCTTCAGACATAGGTTGCAAACAGCAATGGTGCGATCTGCTTCACATGTGTCCAAAAAGGCCCACACCAAGAAACTTTTCAAAATCAGCGGGGAGTCAGCAGAGCCCTGCACCTGTGGAGCTCTGCGGTGTGATGCAGTAGGATGGCTGCCCTTAAGCTGCCCCCTAGAGGACATCCTGCCTCGTTGGAGTTGTGCCTCCTCCTCCTTCTCTATTCTATCAGGCACCCAAGTAGAGTCAGTGACCTCATCATCCCCTCCCTCATCGTTGCTGGAGCAAACTTGGCACTATGCTGCAGCTGCGGGAACATGACTGCCAGTTTCTTGTCCTTCTAGGGCACCCCCTATCTCTAGGCTCACGTTACTCCCTTCCTCAACCTGGGAATCAACATCGGAGCCTTCACATAGCTGCGCATCCTCCAGCAGCATGTGCCCGACACTGTGGTCGAATAGTTCAGGGGACTCCTCCGTGCATGATGGTGGAGCTACGGAAGTAGTGACTGTGGACAAGGAGCTGGTGGAATAGGCTGCTTTGGCAGCTGCATAGGAAGGCAAACTACTCTGAGCCTGGGTGACAGAGGATGAGGAGAATGAGGATGGCTTTGTTATCCACTCCACCAACTCTTCTGCATGTTCTGGCTCAATAACACGGCCAGCAGCAGAGAAATAGGACAAGCTTGCCCCACGGCCACCTGCAGAGGATACACCATGTCCACGACCAGCATTGTTGACTGTAGACACAGAGCCAGCTTTCCCTCTTTTAGTGTCCTGTGAGCGTCTGCCTCTCCTTGGTGGCCTTCCGGACATGATGTATATTTTCGTTTTGCAACACCACACTACACTGTATTGTGTACTGTGTCCACCACCAGAAAAGTAGTAGAAACTGCACTATGGCTGCGCTGTATTGCAATTACAATTTTTTTGTAATATTTCACAGCAGGGCCCATTCCTGTGCCCAACAAGAGTATCTGTGAGGGGTTACAGTGTTGTGGCACCACCACCACCACCCAATTCCCAATTTTTCTTCCCCTGTTTAACAAGGGCATGTAATTACAATTTTTAATATAATATTTAACAGCAGGGCCCGTTCCTGCGCCCACCAAGAGTAACTGTGAGGGCTTACATTGTTGTGGCACCACCACCAAAGGCCCAATTTTTCTGCCCCTGTTTAACAGGGGCATGTAATTACAATTCTTGATCTCATATTTCATAGCAGGGCCCGTTCCTGCGCCCGCCAAGAGTAACTGTGAGAGGTTACAGTGTTCTGGCACCACCAACACCTAAGGCCCAATTTTCTGCAGAGTATATAGGATAGGCCATATAGTATATATACTTTCAGAGTATATAGTGTCAGACGGACCCCCACGCCATTTTTTTTTTTTTAATTTGGGTGCGGGGTTCCCCTTACTATCGATACCAGACCCGAAGAGCCTTGTAATGGGCTGGGGTGGGGACGACCCATGCCTTTTTACTCAATGATTTTCACCTATATTGCCGGGACCCGACAATACATTACAGCCGTAAGTAGTTTTTAATTACTGTTTTCCTTTAGAAATTTCATTTTGCTGTGGTATTGTTCTAAACACGGGGAAAATGCGCCACTTTACAGGCATACTATAGACACCCCCCAGGCACAATATTTAAAGGAATATTTCATTTTTATTGTTTCACTTTAAGCATTCTTAAAAACACTGCTCCCGAAAAAACATCCGTTTTTAAAACTTTTTTTTTTATGCATTGATACATGTCCCCTGGGTCAGGACCCCAAACACTTTTTAGGGCAAAAACTTGCATATAAGCCTTTAAAATGAGCGCTTTTGATTTTTCACTTTCGTGTCCCATAGACTTTAACGGTTTTCGCATGTTTGAACAAAGTTTTTTTCATGTTCGGATGTTCTGGTGCGAACCGAACCGGGGGGGGGGGGGGGGGGTGTTCGAATCATCCCTAATCAGGATACACCAAGATGGATGCAAGCAGATTCCCTCTCTGACATATAAAGAGAAAAACATTGTATTGGAACTAAAAGGGGAGAAAACGAATGCGCAAAACCAAACTCACTCAAATAAAGAAAATAAGGATAAGAGAAGCTGCCAACATGGTGTTCCCACACAGAATAAATGAATTAATAAAAAAAGTAAGTGGTGCCAACTATAAATATTAAATACAAAAAGTGAACAATATTAAGTGTGATAATCACGCTAAAAGAATCACTTGCAGAACCATGCTGCAGTTAATGTGCTAAATAATAAAGTGCAAAAACAATCTTTAGCATAATAAATGGTAATAAACATTCATGGTAATAAAGTGCAGACAAAACTATAAAATGCAAATGTACTTAAAAAGTGCAGATGTGCAATATGATCGAACGATATCCACTTCATCCAATTAATATCACCATCCGTGGTGCGCCACAGCTACGTAGGGTACATCCGGGCTCGGCCGCAACTGGAAGTGCCCTACTTAGCTGTATCTAGGAATTTTAATTGTAAGTTCCTTTTTGTTTTAATAAATCTGATTGAAATGCTGCACTATGGAGCCCCCCCTCTTTATTACATGACCCTACCACACCGGATGAGCCCAAAGTCCACCCCAATATTGTTTTTGCTGTGGATATCTGTGGGAAGTGATCAATTGCTGAGGATCCTGGTTTTATTTATACCAAGGCCTAACTTGACCTGTAGGGGTCTTCCAATAAGGTGAAAGGCTGCAGGAAATGAGTGGTTATCTCGCTTAATATTGTTCACTTTTTGTATTTAATACTTATAGTTAGCGCCACTTACTTTTTTGTTCATTCATTGTATTGGTACAATGAGATGAGTAATTCTGGTCAGCAGTGGCAGCTTGCACATTTCTCTGCAACAGTTTTCTTTCAGTAATTTGCAAGTAAATAAAATTATTTTATCTAAAATTTAATGCCTTTGGATTTTTGAAACACATTGTATTAGTTTTGCTTATGCATAGAATTTTGCATCAAGTACTTGAGTGCTTTCCAGTTAGTAGGCAAGTTCTAAAATCCTGTATTCAAAAACATCTGTTAGAAAATAATTCTTAAGAGAAAAAAGCCCTGACAACCAGTGTAATAACGTGATAAGCTGCAGCTAACCTATCGTACAGACAGTTTCATCCACATCAGGGCTGTTGGAGCAAGTTCTGTAAGAAAGTTAAAGATCCAGTTTGGATGGGAAAAGACAACTGCTTTGCACAATGTTAAGGGAAAGAGATAAAACATCTGTAGGAAGAGATATTATTCAGCTGACATCCGCAGAGGAGTTGGCAGATGTCACTGCAATAAGTTGGAAAGGCAAGGATTGTTTCAAAGATAAAAACTTGGATAATCCAAGATGTCACAATGATAAAGATTTTCTTCCTAACGTTACATAGAGCCATGTTGTTCTCTTTGTACTTATTCCATTAATAATGCTTCAAATGCAAACCATATAGCAGCAGGCTAGGTTAATCAGCAAAACAAGGACAGAAAATATGGCAGTGTAAAAATGGCGAGCAGAAAGAAATTAGTGGCCAATCCCCACTATCATTTCTTGTCTCTTGGTTTATGGACAACTTATCAAACATGGTTAATCAATACATAGATTTAGATAATTAAAATGTTACTAAACCCAGGACCCTGCATTCACTATATCTGGTCTCCCACAGTACTCAGTACATGGAAATGTAATTATTTTGGTAAATATAAACTTCTAAATACCTTTTCTCATCAGCAATATATAGCAGTCATGTGACTTCTATCAGTGTCTGGTTAAAACTTGTAGCATGTGTTTTCATTCTCCTCTGACTGTCCTATGAGGCTGCATGACTTGTGACCCTCTGTCTGGACAGTGCTGATTGGTCCTGTTCTTTCTAGCAATATACACCAAACTAATCATGTTCAGAGTCACTCCAAAGGCTCCGTCTTATCAGGAGATGGATTGGGGACTGCGGAAGAAGGGGAAGATCAGAGATAACAGGATCAAATAGCCTTTTTAAACAATGCAAAGGATTAACCCCTCAAGTTCCACAGCGAGTATAATAAGCATGCTTTACTGCATATACAGACTGATTTTACTGTTGTGGGTTTAGTAACATATATGGGAACATAATTTACATATTTATGTTTAACATTGTTTTGTCCTTAGTATAATAAAAACATTTAATCAAAATGCAAATTGCTGCAATTTAGGACAACAGAAATCAACAATTCTTTGCTTTTTAGGACCAATACAACTAATAGCCACATTTGGTCAATAACATCACCCAGGAGACCCTGCCCCTTTGTTTACATTTAGCAGTGGGGCCCAGGGAGGTCATCTGACACCAGCCATCAACAGGAGAGAATGTGTCTGTCAGTCAGCAGAATTTTTTTCTTGTGTGTGTACTTATGTACAGATTACTCATTCATATAGATGGAAGGCCGGTATCTGGGTGCTCCCTTATTATTAAAGGGAGCTGCTACATTCCCCACCACAGAACCCTATGGGGCCAAGATTGTGAGGAAGAGGCTCTTGTCCTCATCAACATGCCCTAATGTTGAGAACATGTGATCTAGTAAGGTTTGGGGAGAGCAGTTGCATGCCCCTTTTCCTGTCCTGTCAAACTGCATGCTCAGATAAGTGTCTAGTGTGGATTTTTTTAGGGGGAAACACACTTTTTTTGTTTGTTATTTGCATGGGGTTGCCTTTAACATCCATACCAGAACCTCATGAAGGATAAAGTTCTGATATGTATATTTTGAAGATGTCCAACATCTTTTTTCGTGTGCCAGGGTTTCCCATTACCATCTATATCAAAGCCTCATATAGGATAAGGGTCTGGTATAGATTAAGAAAATTCCTGAACAATTTGCTTACAAACAGAAGTAAGCAGCCAAAGCTGTCTTTGGCTGGCAATCTAAAAAGATTTTTTTTTCTTTTTAAATATCAGTTTTGCTCTAGTACATTATATACATCATACATATGCACCACTTCACAGGCAGGTTAATAGCATCCTTCAGGCATGTGACTTAAAAGAATTTACTATTTTTAATGTTGACCTTAAAGCATAAGGCGATGCTCCGTTCCCCCATGCCATTAGTTTGACAATCCCTTGCCCATTAGCCTGAAAAATGGCCTAGTTTTTAACATTTAGCTCCTGTTGAATACAATGGGGTTCAGATTCGGCACCCAAATGTTCATGTTCTGTGAACCTGCCTCAAACCAAATCTAGATATATTCAGCTCAACCCTAATTAATATAAACTATTTAAATTGTATGTCCAGCCAAAACATCGTTGCTATTGTTGCGAACTAGAGATATCCCCTAATTTACTATTTCATAGAGGAAAAGTGGTGAGAAAACAAAATCTGCATTAGAGACACATTTATAAATAGTGAAAGGGTTTTCTATCCTTCCCCTATTCTACTAGAAAAAAAAAAAAAGATTTTTGTTTTGTCTTTTTGCTGGAGATTACGGTTACTTTCTGTCTGGGGAAACCCTGACAAAATTTTCATTCACTTATACTTCAAAAAATCTCTGGAGCCCCAGTACCTGCTAAGTCACATTCCTTTCTGCTAAGCCCACCACCTCATCTCCACAATAACATATCTGGATCAGAAAAGATACACCACAAACATGCATAGCAAGCTGTTCTTCCTCCCTACATATAGGTGTTTCAACAAACAACATAGGTTGGCATACACGGTTGTATGTTCTATTTCTAAGGCTGGTATGATCTATAGGAAAAAAAATAGCCCTTAGGAAAGAATAGTCTTGGAGGGCCACATCTGGCCCACATAATGACAACTAGATAGTCCTGCTCTAATTAATTAATTGCACATTTTTTTACTTTGGTCATCTCCTACTTTGTTTATTTTGACTAATCCCTCTTAGGGGTATTATTATTATTATTATTATACAGGATTTATATAGCGCCAACAGTTTACGTAGCACTTTACAACTTGAGGGTAGACAGTACAAATACAATACACTTTGATACAGTAGGAATTAGAGGGCCCTGCTCCTTAGAGCTTACAATCTAAGAGGGAAGGTCAAGAGATACAAGAGGTAATAACTGTGGGTGATGTGCTGATTGAGAAGATAAGTGTACAGTTGTTAGGTGGGGGCCAGATAGGCTTCTCTGAAGAGATGAGTTTTCAGGGATCGTCTGAAAGTGGATAAAGTAGGAGAAAGTCGGACGGATTGGGGTAGAGCATTCCAGAGGATGGGGGAGGCTCTGGAGAAGTCCTGAAGGCGAGCATGGGATGAGGTGACAAGGGAGTTTGAGAGCAGGAGGTCTTGGGAGGAGCGAAGAGAACGATTAGGTTGGTATTTTGTGACTAGGTTAGAGATGTAGCTGGGGGTCAGGTTGTGGATGGCTTTGTAAGTTATAGTTAGTATCTTGAATTTAATTCGGTGACTGAGTGGCAGCCAATGGAGGGATTGGCAGAGAGGTGTAGCAGACGCAGAGCGGTTTGTGTGGTGGATGAGCCTGGCAGCAGCGTTCATGACGGACTGAAGTGGGGATAGCCTATTTAGAGGTAGACCAATGAGGAGGGAGTTGCAGTAGTCGAGGCGGGAGATGACCAGGGAGTGGATTAGAAGCTTTGTGGTGACATTGGTTAGGAAGGGGCGTATCTTGGAGATGTTGCGGAGACTGAGGCGGCAAGCTTTGGATAGTGATAGAATGTGGGGTCGAAAGGTTAGTTCAGAGTCCAGGATTACACCTAGGACCCTGGCGTGGGGAGATGGGTTGATAGTTGAGCCGTTGATATTGACAAGGAAAGCAGGGGAAGTGGCACCTGAGGGAGGAAATATCATGAGCTCGGTTTTGGATAGGTTGAGTTTGAGGAAGTGATGTGACATGCAGGCTGATATGTCTGCTAGTAAGTTGGTAATGCGTGAGGAGACAGATGGAGAGAGCTGGGGGGTGGAGAGATAGATTTGGGTGTCATCAGCGTAGAGATGATATTTAAAGCCGTGGGAGGCAATCAACTGACCCAAGGAGGTGGTGTAGATTGAGAAAAGGAGAGGTCCAAGAACAGAACCTTGGGGGACCCCAACGGAAAAAGGAAGAGGAGAGGAGGAAGTAGAGTTGTAAGTGACACTGAAGGAGCGGTGTGATAGGTAGGATGAGAACCAGCGAAGAGTACAGTCACGGAGACCAAAGGAGTGGAGTTTTTGAGGAGGAGGGGGTGGTCCACTGTGTCAAAGGCAGCAGAGAGATCCAGGAGAAGTAGTACAGAATAGTGTCCATTGGCTTTAGCCATTAGTAGGTCATTTGAGAGTTTAAGGAGAGCAGTTTCTGTGGAGTGTTAAAGGGCGAAAACCGGACTGGAGGGGATCAAGAAGTTTATTCATGGTTAGATGGTCGCTTAGTCGATTGTAGACCAGTCTTTCAAGAAGTTTGGAGGAGAAGGAGAGTAAGGAGATGGGACGTAAGTTGGTGGGATCCAGTGAGGGCTTTTTTAGTATGGGGATGACTAGCGCATGTTTTAGAGAGTTTGGGAAGATGCCACAAGAGAGGGAAAGGTTGAAAATGTGAGTTAGAGAGTGTAGAATCGAGTCAGAGGGTGAGCGTAGCATTTGCGAGGGAACAGGATCCAGGGGGCAAGTGGTTAGATGGGTGCTAGATAAAAGTTTAGCAACCTCAGTAATAGTAGCAGGGTTGAATGAGGGAAGTAATGATTGTATCTGTGGACATGGGGTGTTGCATGGGGGAGGTTTTTGCGCATTGGTGATCTCCTCATGAATTGTATCAATCTTAGATTTGAAGTGATTGGCAATCTCCTGGGCAGTGAGTGAGTTGGTGGGTGGAGGCAGTGGAGGACAGAGTAGAGTGTTGAAGGTAGAGAAGAGTTGACGTGGACTGGATGAGAAGGTGTTAATGAGTGTGATAAAGTAGGTCTGTTTGGCAGTGTGAAGGCAGGAGTAGTATTTTAGGAGGGCAGATTTATATTGTGTGAAGTCTGCCTGGGTCTTAGTCTTATGCCACAGGCGCTCAAGAGCGCGGCTACGTTTTCTGAGACTTCTGGTGTCATCTGTTTGCCAGTGTTGTAGCAGTCGGGGCCTAATTTTGCGTGTAGTGAGGGGGGCAAGCTTGTCTAGGGAGGAAGACAGTGAGCTGTTGTAGATGAAAGTAGCTTGGTTGGGGCAGGACAGAGGTGAGATTTTGTCATAGAGGTGATCAATAGCAGAGTAGAGAAGAGAAGGGTTGAGGTGGCGAAG
Organism: Aquarana catesbeiana; assembly: GCF_042186555.1. Lineage (NCBI taxonomy): Eukaryota > Metazoa > Chordata > Amphibia > Anura > Ranidae > Aquarana > Aquarana catesbeiana. The sequence continues at coordinate 451,587,134 of NC_133324.1, read as the reverse complement.
GTTTCTACGGGTAACTGTTAGGCGGTTGGAGGGAGAAGAGGTAGAAGACAGGGAGAGAGCAAAACTAATAAAGGTGGTGATCAGAGAATGGGGGTGGATTGTTGGAAAGGTTGCACGGAGTGCACAGATAGGAGAAGACAAGGTCAAGGGTGTTGCCGTTGGAGTGGGTAGGAGCCTGTATCCATTGCTTCAGGTCAAGCGATGAGGTTAGACTGAGAAGTTTAGAAGTAATAGTAGTGTTAGTGTTAAGAGGGATGTTGAAGTCCCCAAGAATGATTGTGGGGATTTCAGCAGAGAGAAAGTAGGGTAGCCAGGCAGAGGAGTCGTCAAGAAAGGCTGATACTGGTCCAGGGGGCCGGTAGATGACAGCAATTCTTAGAGAAATGGGAGAGAATAGACGAATGCAATGTGCCTCAAAAGAGGAGAGTGTCAGAGAGGGAGGTGGATAAAGTACCTGATAGGTGCTGTATGGGGCTAGAAGGATTCCCACTCCACCTCCCTTCCGTCCATCCACTTGGTCTGGGGGAGTGAGTCCAGAGAAGGCCCCCATGGGAGAGGGAAGCAGGAGAAATAGTATCCGATTCATGAAGCCAGGTTTCAGTAATGGCAAGTAGGTTAAAGGAATTTGTGATAAAGAGGTCGTGAAGGGCGGTGAGTTTGTTGCAGACAGAACGTCCGTTCCAAAGGGCACAGGAAAAGGGGGGGCTGGTTTTGGAAAGAGGAATAGAGACCAAGTTCTGTGGGTTGCGGCTCCTGCCAGAGGGTGTAGGGGGATGGGAGCGATGGGCAAAGACAGATGATGGTGGCCCAGGGTTTGGGGATATGTCACCAGAGATTAGGAGAAGCAGGAGGGTGAGGGAGGTAATGTGGGATTGTGATTTACGTGAAGGGGCATGTCTCAGAGTACTGGAGGTTTTATCAGTGTATGGATGTAGAATGAGCAAGAGTTGGTAGGAGCAGTAGTAGGGAGAAGGCAGAAGGCAGGGTGATATGTATAAGCAGGCGGGTGGAGAGGGGGGGTGAAGGTAAGAGAGTTTGAGGAGAGAGGACAGGAGTGTCAGAAGCAGTGGTAGAGAGTGCATGTTACAGAGTGGAAGGAGAGCTTATTAGAGAGACAGGGTCACCTGCAGTCTGTTAGGTGCTTTCCAGTGCAGATTGCTGTATTTGTTTGTTTCGTGCAATCGCTGAAGTGCAGAGATTGAAGTGCATATCACTTGTAGAAAGAATCACTTAGAGAAAGAAGCCATTGCAATGTGCACCCCGAGCAATGTGCTCACTCCTTAAGGATGCTGAAATTTATACTGTTATAAGGGTGGGGTTGGAGTTCATTAATTAATCATGAGTGACTATAAGAATGCCTAACAATCAAAGTGGACTATGTGGGTATGTTAATAAATAGTTTTTACTGACACCGTCCAGCCAAATCCAAGCAGTTTGCAAACTCCTGAAGTTTTGATCATCTGTCCTTAATAAAGAAATTATATTGCATGAAACCAAAAATTTAAGAAAAAAAAAAAAGGCAGAAATATTAAGCGTATGCACTAGATACACAGTTGACAGGCAAAGCATGATTTACAGACTACATTTTTCTCTACAGATGTCAAATGTGCAAAGAGACATTTGAAACAGGCACATCTGCTAAAAATAAGCATCATGTTCAAGACTTCTCTATCGTGGTTTCCAAATATGGAACCAGATTGACAGCTATTGTTCATCAGTAGTAGTCACCATGTGCTGAATAAGCTGCTTGCAGGGCTATGTACAAAAGCTATGGAAAATCATGTAAGCAGCATAACTGCAATATATGGTTTCAACATTTCCAAAACTTGAACACACATTTTCTGTAATTGTTTATAGGAACCACTACATATAGCGCATATATTACCCATATTATTGTTGCATATGGTTGAACAGTTGCAGCCCACTTTCTTCTTTTCCACAGTTATATACGTTTCCACAGAAAAAAATCACTTTGATCAAGTGCCAGAACTACCTGTCTGTACTAGTGTCTAATTACCAGAAGATTTTCTGGAAATAAATTAGAGTGACTCCTATTAGAAAAGCGTTGGGGTTGCCATTGCTGACCCTCTTTCAAAAATGCTAGTTGCCTAGATGTGTCTTGTTTCAATATGTGTGAGTCACAGACCGGTAACAAGCACGCTGAAACTGAGTGTCTTAAAAGTGTCAGAATTCCTCATATCTACATTTGTTCTAGGTCAGAAACTCAAACAGCACTAAAGCCAATACAATAGCATGACAGCAAAGAAACTGAAATTCTGAAAGTAGAGGTTAGCAATAGGAGCCATGTACTTTTCTCATGACAGTGGGCTTCATTCACTAAAGCTTATCTCATGCGGTATTTGGGTCACGTGACACATTTTTCACAAATATCACATGCGATACTAAATGTCAATTCACTATCCCTTTATGTAGCATTTACCTCAAAAAGCAAAAACGCTCTGTAAATACCGCATAAAGCAGCGTTAAAGTCAATTCACTAAAGGAAATATACAAAGGGTCTTCAAAAAGTTTCCGCACTTTAAAATTTTTGTTGGAAACAATGTGGGTAGGAGTAGTAATTGGTCATGTCTGAAAGTGTTATGTGACTAGTCTGCCTGCCAAGCCGGCTTACCTTGCAGTTTAGTATAAGAGTTGTCAAGCTGTGATAAAGATGGCTGCGAAACTTATAAAAAAAGTGCAAAAACATTTTGAAGAACCCTTGTATAAATAAATGCATGCATTAAATAAGAAGTGGTCCAGGCATGTGATAGTTAAAGAATGTAGAAAGAAAGAATTTTTATTTCAGCTGGTTGTCAAGGAGCTGCCACCCATCAACGTCCTTAGCAATCAATGAATAGCTGGTTGTTAAGGAGCCATCACCTAACGGATTTCCCACTGACAATGGAATGTAAACAAAATAAGAGCTGGCATAATTTAAAAAAAAACAGCATGGGGTTCCCTCCAATGTCTAGTAGGCCCTTCGGGTCTGGTATTGATTTTGAGAGGGACCCCACACAATTTTTTAAAAATTTTGCAATAAAAAAGGTCTAGACCCCCAACCCCCACCCCAGAAAAAAAAATCCTTTCTAGAATGGCAGTTGCTTTTACTGCATGAATGTCAAATTCTCAAGTAAGCTGTACGATTTTATACCATCACAGTGAAAAAAAATTCATGTTAATAATTGTCTGTACAAACCTGACTTGATTTTGTTTTAATGCTATATTAACAATTTACACAAAGAGTAGAAAAGAGAAAGATCTCCAAAATTATTAAAACAAAATTTCCACTTTGAGACATTTAGTTACCTAACCATAAAACTTATATGCTGTTTTGTTGATTATATTTTGGGGTACATACCTGGGGTTGCATGCATTACCCAACGTTGTATTGATGTATATTACATATGCATGAGAGTATTGAAAATACCAATAGGGAAAAATGCTGCCATAGGATGCACAATGAGGTACATCATACATGCAATGTTGTAAGCTGATAGGGAAATAGACAACAGTCTGTCTGTCTCTATTGTGTTACAAACAAGAGATGCAGTCTGAAAGCGAAAACTGCAACACTGATTGCTGATGTGATGTTAGCAGTGTATTCTTTAATTGTAACAGAAAAAGGGGCTATATTCTGGAACTGAATGGGTAGAGATGCAAATCCTTTGGTGGGTAAAACAGCTCTCATAAAAGTAATTTAACTGTGTATTTAGATGTTTATCCGGGCTTCAGTATCAAAGTTACTTGATGATTCTTCTGTTTTCTTGACATGCCTCTTCTCAAATGGCTGATTCCCTGAGTGCTTTTGGTATCCAGAAGCTGCTTTCTTCAGTGCACTTGTGCCTCTCAGTCTGCACATTGCAGCAAGGCATATACAATTCACAGGGGAAGTGGAATATGAATTGCAACGTCACTGCCTGTAATCACATTGGAAGCTCCAGCCACTGCTCTGCAGAAAAAGAAGACACACCGAGGGTTTATGTTACCACAATTAATCAAACACAACAATTTTATGTGGATTTCAAAAGGATAAACACAATAGAAAGAGAAAGCAAGCCATTAAATAAGACAGTCATTATACATACTTAGGGCAAAGTGACAATGACTTCTGAAAGCCCACCTTCCAAGCAAGGAGGTCCCAGATCCACATTCTTCCTCTGTCCTTCTGCTCTGTCAAAACCCTTGCTCCATTGCTTTAATAAAGCAAATGTGTCCATTGCTGGTCATGCGTGGCCAGCCAACAGACCCAAACACTGTCATATGGGGGTTTGGGGAGTGACGGCATTCCATCTGGGCAACGTGCTGACACTATTCAACACTGGATCTTATCCAAGATGAAATCCTGCACTGGGAAGAATTGAGGGAGTGTGAATTAGTGAGTTTACCTTGATGGCAGTGCACAATATATAATATATAATATATAATAGATAGTAGATGCAATTACTGTCTGCATGAAAAGAATCACAAGTGGTACAATAATAAGATAAGTCATTGTAAGTTCCCAAGTTAAAGAACCCTTCTCTGGTTACTGTCTGTGGCTGGCTATAATGAAACGATTATAGGCCATTAGACTGCACACAAAAAAGTTTACCGTACTGTATATATACACAGTGCTGTGAAAAAATATTTGCCCCCTTCCTGTTTTTTTTTTTTTTTTGCATATTTCTCACACTTAAATGATTCAGATCATCACATTTTAATATTACACAAAGATAACCTGAGTAAAATCCAAGATGCATTTTTCAAATTATTATTTCATTTATTAAGGGAAAAAAGCTGTTCAAACCTGCCTAGCCCTATGCGAAAGTTGAGTTAAATTTCACTTGCCACACCCAGACCTGATTACTGCAAGACCTGTTGAATCAAGAAATTACATAAATAGAAGCTGTCTGACAAAGTGAGGCATGCTAACAGATCATAAAAAGCCACACATCATGCCACAATCTAAAAAAAATACAAGAACAGATTAGAAACAAAATAATGGACATGTATCAGTCTAGGAAGGGTTTCAAAGCCATTTCTAAGGCTTTGGAACTCCAGTGAACCAAGGGGAGAGCCATTATGTACAAATGGAGATAACTTGGAACAGTGGTGAACCTTCCCAGGAGTGGCCGGCCTACAAAAATGACTCCAAGAGCATGATGACGACTCACCCAGGAGGTCATAAAAGAACTCAAAACAACATCTAAATAACTGCAAGCCTCACTTGCCTCAGGTAAGATCAGTGTTCGTGATTCAATAAGACTCTGGACAATGGACTCTGAACTCTCCTTTAAGCACCACGTTCAATCGCTGTCCAAATCCTGCCGCAACATCTCCAAAATACGCCCCTTTCTAACCAATGACACAACAAAGCTCCTAATTCACTTGCTGGTCATCTCTCACCTCGACTACTGCAACTCCCTTCTCATTGGCTTAACTCTACATAGTCTATCACCTCTTCAATCCATCATGAATGCTGCTGCCAGACTCATCCACCTTACTATTCGCTCTGTCTCTGCTACCCCTCTCTGTCAATCCCTCCACTGGCTTCTGCTCGGCCAAATAATTAAATTCAAAATACTAACAACTACGTACAAAGCTATCCACAATTTAGCCCCGTGCTACATCACTAGCCTAGTCTCTAAATACCAACCTACTCGTTCTCTTCGTTCCTCTCAAGACCTTCTGCTCTCTAGCTCCATCATCACCTCCTCCCATGCTCACCTCCAGGACTTTTCCAAAGCCTCTCCAATCCTATGGAATGCCCTACCCCAATCTGTCAATTATCTCCTACTTATCTCCTTATGCTGCCACCTAGCTTTTAGATGATCCCTGAAAACCTCTCTCTTCAGAGAAGCCTACCCTACCTACACCTAACAACAACTGTTTTTTTCATTTTCTCCATCAGCTCACCCCCCAGTTATTACCTTTTGTTTCCACTTGACCCTCTCTTCTATATTGTAAGCTCGAACGAGCAGGGCCCTCTGATCCCTCCTGTAATGATTTGTATTGTAAGTGTACTGCCTGCCCTCATATTGTAAACCGCTGTGCAAACTGTTGGCGCTATATAAATCAATCATATAAATTCTGTATTATAATAATAATAATAATAATAATAATAATAATAATAATAATGAGACTGGGCAAAAATGGCATCCATGGGAGAGTTCCAAGGCCAAAGCCATTGTTGACCAAAAAGAACACAAAGGCTCATCTCACATTTACCAAAAAACATCTTGATTATCCCCAAGACTTTTAGGCAAATATTTTGTGGACTGAGACAAAAATTTAACTTTTTGGAAGGTGTGCATCCCGTTACATCTGGCATAAAACTAATACAGCATTTCATAACAAGAACATCATACAAACAGTCCGACATGGTGGTGGTAGCGTGATGGTCTGGGGCTGCTTTGCAGCTTCAGGACCTGGACGACTTACCATAATTGATGGAACCATGAATTCTGAGCTCTACCAGAAAATTCTAAAGGAGAATGTCCAGCCATAAGTTCGTGACCTCAAGCGCAAATGCACTTGGGTTATGCACCAGGACAATGATACGAAACACAACAGCAATTCCACCTCCAAATGGTTCAAACAAAGCAAAATTTAGGTTTTGGAGTGGCCTAGTCAAAGCCCGGACTTAAATCCAATTGAGATGCTGTATCATGACATTACACAGGCCGTTCATGCTGGAAAATCCTCCAATGTGAAAAAATTAAAACAATTCTGCAAAGAAGAGTGGGCTAAAATTGCTCCACAGCAATGTGAAAGACTCATTGCCAGTTATCCCAAATGCTTGATTGCAGTTGTTGCCGCCAAGGTTTGCACAACCAGTTATTAGGTTTAGGGGGCAATTACTTTTTCATATAAAATCAGGCAGGTTTGGACAGCTTTTTTTCCTTAATAAATGAAACCATCATTTAAAAACTGCATTTTGTATTTACTCGAGTTATCTCTGTATAATAACATTTGTTTGATGATCTGAGTCATTTAAGTGTGACAAATATGCAAAAAAATAAAAAATCAGAAAGGGTGCAAATACTTTTTCACAGCATTGTAACTTTTGAAGATATTGTGCTTATTGTATTAGCTCCTACAAGTGTGGCTATTTTTTCGCCACTTAAATAAAAACAGTGCTGACAGAACTTTACCACTGCTCACCATGTGAAGTCACAGAACCAGTAATTATGCTGCCACCTAATTCTGCATTCTTAAATGACCCACACAGACGGACTAAGGCATTAGTCATGTTCAGATGTGCACTTGAAATCTCAGCATCTGAGGTGAATATCTTCAGGCTGGAACTAAGAAACTGCTGGAGGGTGAGAACGGAGATTTGTGGAAACATTGAAATCCAGGCCAGAGTGACTCAATCCCTGTGACTCACGCACATGTCCTTTGATTACTTTGCTCAGGGACTTTCTTGATTCCGTTTAGTAAAAGTATATTTCAATTTTCTTTTATTAGAAACATTTAGAATATTTTTTTGGCTTCATATTTTATCACATTTTTTTCTCTTTTGAATTCATGCCTAAAGCAGTTCTGGCAAAACTTTGAAAACTAATCAGTCAGCAGCTTCGAGCATTCTTTCCCTCAGCTGCGTTTATGATGCAGCTCTGTGCTGATTTTTTTTGTCTTTCCATTCTCCCCGTCCTTCCACTGCCATGCAGCCAGGGGTTTCTGGACAGCAGGACATCTAAGATCCAATAAATCTGAAACCTGTCTAGGTGCTGCTTCATTTATCAAGAGGCCTAATTTACCAAGGCCCTTCAGACTAATTGCAGATTTGCAGGAAAATGCTGAGAGTGTAGAAAAGTGCATTGTGAATGTCCCTTGCCATATTTTTGCTAATGTGTTTCATCTGGAGTGCATAAAGAGACAGGGAAGCTGATTTTAGACACAGCACTTTGGGGCTAATCCAGTTAAATGATTAGCCCTAAAATCTGAAATGATGTCATTCTCCCTGCAGTCCTCTGCCAGCTGCCTCATGTGCTTCACACTGAAAAATATTCTGTTCCAGAGTGTCTTCCAGACCATCATATTTAGACAATGCTTGATGACTTGTTCAGACTTTTGAATGAATAGCCAGTTTGCTGGTGTTGTAGATAACGTGAACATTTCCTGTTAGATTCCGACTGAAGATTTTATTTTAAGAGTCAATTCAGAATTTTTTATTTATTACAAAACAGCAAGGGGAGCACTTAAATAATTATGAATTTCTCCAGCAAAGAAACCCCTTACCCTATTCTTGGAGGGTTACTTAGCTCATCATTTAGCATTGCACCTGTGGAGCTGGCACTGCTCTTTAAGGACCTTGATACCTGCTAGAGTCATGTTGGCTCCTTCTCTCAAAAATATCCAAGACAACCAAATTGCTCTTCAATTAATTTAGTGTAAAACCAACTGCACTAATACAGTAGGGCATATGCAGTATACACTCAATGCTACATCAATTATTTTTAGGTTCAGTTGGAAAGTCAGACATATCCACAAATGTTTTCTTTTATCAGAATCACACACATATTTGATGTTTCTTATATAAATCTTTGTCAAAATTCCAAAACAAATTCTGGTAAAAAAACCATACTGAATATCTATTGCTTTCCAATATATATTCTTTACATCTTAAACACTCTATTCACATGCAGCTTTCAAGCTAATGTTTCAAAATATTTGTTTGTTGATGTTTTAGAAAGACAGTAGTATGGCAAAAAAATTCATGTTTTCATTTTAGGGAGCTATAAGGGACATGACAATAAATTGTCATCTTGGGAGCGTGTTGTCAGAAAGTCCGACCATGTGTATGCTCCATCAAACATTTGCTGTTGGACTTTCCACCAACAAATGTTTGCTAGCAGGTTCATAAATTTTCCGTCAACAAAACTTTGTTGTCGGAAAGTCCGATCGTGTGTGTACACAAGTCCGTTGCACAAAAGCTCACCCATGCTCGGAATCAAGCAGAAGGAGCCGCACTGGCTATTAAACTTCCTTTTTCTCGGCTCGTTGTACGTCTTGTACATCACTGTGTTCCCACGTTCGTAATTGTTGGCCAACATTTGTGTGACCGTGTGTATGCAAGACAAGTTTGAGCCAACAACCTTCAAATAAAAACCCACGGTTTTGTTGGCAGAAAGTCTGATCATGTGTACGGGGCATAAAAGTGACAATTCACAATCCAAATGCCGCATACACATGACCAGATTTTCCGACAACAAATGTTCGACGGGAGTTTGTTGTCAGAAATTCCGACCGTGTGTAGGCTCCATCGGAAATTTTTTGTCGGAATTTACGTCAACAAAAATTTGAGAGCTGGTTCTCAAATTTTCCGACAATAATATCCGTTGTCGGAAATTTCGAGCGTGTGTAGACAATTCTGACGCACCAAATTCCACGCATGCTCTGAATCAAGTATGAGACGGAAGCGCTCAGTCTGGTAAAACTAGCATTCGCAATGGAGATAGCACATTTGTCACGCTGCAAATTTAATAATCTTTTATTGCAGCGCATTCTCTTCTTCTTTATAATGCTAGAATAATTAGGTTGTTTTGCTGCTAATATTCACACAGAGTTCTGACAAACTGATTTCTTTATTATTTCTCGTGATCTTCTGAATAATATTTTTTCGTCAGATCTCCATAATAATGTTTTGATTTTATTTTTATAGTGATCTTTTTTTAATTATTTTTTTTATCAAGATCTCCTTTTTTTTCTAGTGATCTCCATAATATTTTTTGTCGTTTTGTGTGTCAAGTTACCACAACACCATTATTACCATGTATTGCACCATTGGTATTGGTTTGCAACACTGAGGAAATATGGCAGTGCCAAGTGCTGAAATTTCATTCACCCACAGATGTATACAAAGTAAGTTATCTAATGTAGATAGTATGTGTAAGATGTATGTAAAGTTCATGTGTTAAACCTGATGTAAAACAGAAGCCCAGTGGACCAAGTTTGTTCTTCAGATTTACAAATACAGTTGCAACATATTTCACGGATTACACACATCAAGATTATTATATACTAGTATCAGATTCCAAAGTGTTTTAATTTCATTTAATTTGTTTTGATGAGCCTGAAATATTACCTACAGTACATTCATTTTCTACTCCAGGTGAGCCTCACATTCTTATGTTGTACATCTGCTTATATCTACTGAAGTTCACATTAACTTTCTATTATTCATTCAGAACTAATTATGTGAAGATGTTAAAGTGTAACTATGAACAAAATCAGGCTTTTTAATTTGGTTTACCTAATTTTGATGAATCAGAAATAGTGATGCAGTCTGTCATTCACTAACATAAAACACATAAAACAGTTTGTTTTATGTGTTCCTCCCTGTAACATGGTTTTATTCCCTGTTAATCCAGCCAGTAGATCCATTATATTTCCACTTCCTGTAATAGGGGTTCATACTGCAGTGATATTGAACATCTGCCTCATCACAAACAACCAAAATTCTATTTCCAACTACATTTTAAATACCTACAGCAACAGTTTTCTCTCCTTCTTAGGAAAAAAGGTTTAAGTCATGTGGATAAAAGCTGACTATTGTAAGCACCACCACCATTGTAATATGTCTTTTCCCAACCCTGTAACTGTGACTTTTTCTATACAGCTTAGGCTTATTCTGGCCAATTTGAGATGCATCTTTGAATTGAAGTTCCACCTTTTGTCCAAAAGGATCAAATCAGACCTCCATAACTGATAAAGAGATGTTCACCTAATTCAGATGAAACAGTGTTCTGAAAAAGAACATCCTTCCCCATGTATTATATCTATTGCAGATCCTTCCAATTAATTTGCCACATGGGTTTTTGAAGATTTAAAGTGGTAGTAAACTCTTTGAATTGAAAAAACACTAACAGGCAAGCTTTTTTAACAGACCATAGTGGTCTCTTCTGGCTGTCAGCAGGTAATGTGATCTGAGCAGCACATGCACAACTCAGACCACATTTACAGCCCGCTCTGTGTGCCGTGGCAATGTGCCTCCTGTGTGCATGTGCAGGAGTGACATCACCTGCACCCCGGCCGTTCAAGCACCTGAAGATTGGGAAACTCAATGTTGGCACCAGGGGAACCTCAAAAGGACCCCAGCTTCTTAACAAATTGGGAAAAAGAACTGTATACAACATTTTCCCTTGCCTCTTTGACAAATACATATCATGGAAACAGATATAAAATACTCACTAGGTTGTACAAAAACCCTAAAATTTTAAATAAAATCAACCCCCATATACCACCCCTATGTTGGCGATGCCTAAAAATGGAAGGATCGCTCCTCTTCATTTTCTGGGATTGCCCAGCGCTTGCTAATTTGTGGTCAGGAGTCAAATCCTCCATTAAGAATCTGACCGGATGGTCTCTTGCGAACTCACTGACCACTTATGACCTCCATGAGATCCTCAATGATATGCAAATATCAATAAACGCTACAAGAACTCACTCCTGAAACTCCTATTAAATGTTGCAAAAGCTTGCATACCGACTCTCTGGAAAAAAAACTGACTTTGCCAACCTTGGAACAGTGGCATTCCAGAGTCTCTGACATTCAATCAATATAACAACGTACAGCATTCCTAAAAATGTCAATCTGAAGAACACTTCAAAGTCTGGATGCCCTTGTTAATATAAAAAGAAATAAAAAACATAAATATATAACAGTGTATATATAATATAATCCACAGTAGTGCTCTTAAATGTGTCCAAAAAATATAATATATATATATATATATATATATATATATATATAAATATGAAAGGGGGCGAATGCACGGCGCGAAGCTGGACGGACGCTAGACACAGGAGCTCAGAGGGAAGCGGAGACTTAAACCCGTTCCCCAGGGCCAGAGAGCACAGAATTTCCTGATCTTTTATAGCAACACCCCTGTGGAATTAGACGGTGCATGCCAAATTTCAAGAACCGTAGAAAGAAGCACACCCAGCAGCCCCTGACAACCTACCTGCTCCATGTGAGAGAACAAGCAGCGATGTCCCAAGATGGCGCCCAGCCATTGCAGGCACATGTGGACTCTCCTAACCCAGCAGCCTTGCCATTGGCGGCCTTGGAACACAGTGAGTACACCCATCATCTCACATCTTCCATGTAAAACATGATGAACTCTAGCTAGCATATGTAGACCTGTGTAAGGATCATGAAGCACTCTCAGACAATGTCCTCCAACTGCAAAACCACCTAGAGGACTTATATAACCGGAACAGGAGAAATAACATTAGAATGCAAGGTGTTCCAGAAATGGTGGTTGATCTGCATGCAGCGGTGAAGAGCATGTTCCACTCCTTGCTCCCTGACCATGCACATGCGGCCTTTACCTGCGACAGAATCCACAGGGCCCTCCGGCCGAAACCACCACCAGAAAAACTCCGAGACATAGTGATGTATCTAAAGGACTGTTTAGCAAAAGAGGATATTCTCCGAGCCTCTCGCAACACTTCACTAATCCGATACGAGGGGACCACTATACATATCTACCCGGACATCTCCACAGTGACCCTGGACAAGAGAAGAGAATGAAAAAAATCACCTTGGCTCTACAATCCGCCAGAATCAGGTATAGATGGGGCTTTCTCTTTCAAGCTATCAGGATCCCATAATGGCACTACGTTTATGGTGTCTAATCTATCGGAGGGAAAGGACCTGCTCATCAAGTTGGGCCTATTGGAACCATGTACCACCTGGAGGCTCCCATCCACCCCTTGCCCGATCCCAATCTGGGCTACTCCTTCACCTCACCGTAATAGGTGAAACTGGCGAAGATCCAGGGACGAGATGCTTGATTATAGAGGACTGGCAAAGCTCCTTCCTTAACCAGTTTTTGATCCCTGAAATTGGACTGTAGTTCATGCACCTCACCTGACTCCAAAGAATCTGATTACCAGTCTAAGTCTCTTCTCACTTTTTGAACTAATGCCCCCCCCCCTTTGTTCAGTTAAAAGGAGGGTTGTTATCCATCTGATCTCCCAAACACACTAACGGACAGAACTAAAAAGAGGGAGATGAAGCGCTGGATGAGTATTGGATAGTTCACAGAAGGTTATTACTTTGGCAGGGCGGGTCTCACCCCCCCCGGCCCCTTATAGTTTTCATATACCAAGTTTATATATTACGCCTTTTCTTTTTCTCTCTTTTTTTTCTACTTTTCATAGACATGCTATATAAGATGACTTATAAAGGGATTGTGGTCTAATGACTCCAATGTAGGGCACCAGTATATAACGCTGTCTTTATGTCATCCCACTCTTCGTGACGTGAGCATAGATTTGGACTCCGACATGGTAAGACACGGCTTGTGGTCAGATCATTCAGATAGACCCCTATCTAACTACCCCATAAATTCTACATGGGTATACCTATTATTTCTCACAATGTGAGGGGCTTTAATTCCACACAGAAACGCAAAAAGGCCTTTAGATTTTACAGAATCCTGGGTGCAGATATCATCCTACTGCAGGAGATGCATTTTTATTCCACCAATTATCCACAGTGCTTTGATAAATCTTACAAGCAACACCACTTTACTACGTTTGAGTCCAAGTCTAGGGGGTGGCAATATTCATTAAAAATCCAATACTATTTGATATCCACGAGTGGCGCATCACGGCCCATAATTCACTGTGGCATCGCAGTGCATTGCTGGCTGATGATTGGCCAAGCATGCACTATGACCCGCATGCTTGGCCAATCACAGCGCCGTCTGTACAGAGCTGTAATTGGCCAAAGCCAGGGTGGCTTTGGCCAATTATGGCTCAGGGGGTTTAGTACACGCCCCACACTATATAAGGCCGCCTGCGTGGTGGCCTTGTGTAGTGTGTTGAGGCAGTGGAGAGAGATAGACAGAGAGACAGTGTCATTTCATTTAAGTTAGAGTAGGCAGGCGATTCAGTTAGCTGCACTTACAGTGTATTGTGTATATATATATATATATATATATATATATATATATATATATATATATATGCGCATCCTAGGTAATATATATCTCCATACACACACACACACACACACACACACACACTGTATTCAATTTAGCTAGATCCGTTCCTGTTATTGCTGGTGTTCTTCTGATCCGATTAGCTACAGTATTTACAGTTAGTGTAGTGTGTCCTCTGCACAGTGTGCACCTAAAGCTACCTGAAGAAATTCGGTGGTGTTCTTCTGTTCCTATTAGTACTGCAGGCAGCTGCAGTATTTACAGTTAGTGTAGTGCATTCTCTGCACAGTGTGCACCTAAAGCTACCTGAATACAATTGGTGGTGTTCTTGGGATCCTATTAGTACCTGTCATGGTTATGCAATAGTTTGTCAGCTTACCTGTCTCCATGTGTTCATCTCCAAAGACCAGCTGTCTCTCACCTGACTGCTTTTATTAACTCTCCTCTAGCATGGCTCCACCCCAGCTCCTATCAGAGAACTCTATATTAACCTTTGCACTGCAGGTCAGCTCTGCTGATCAACCTTTGTGTGTTTGGCTTCCTGTTCCTGCCTGCCGTGTGCTCTACGTTTAATTCTGTTACCGACCTTGGCGTGTTCTATACTATTCTTGTATGCTCGTGACCCTGACCTTTGGCATGTCCCCGACTATCCCTGCTTGCCTGTGACCCTGAACCTTGGCGTGTACTCTGTTGTCCTTGTCTGCTTGTGGCCCTGACCTTGGCTTATTCCTTTACCATCCCTATCCTTCTGTTGCCTACTGTGGGTGTGAGCTGGGGGACCCTGGGGGTCGCGACCTGGAGCCAGTTGCAGCCCAGTCCATCCTCACCACTAGAAACTCTGGTGAACTACTGCTGGCTCTTAGACTCTGCGCCCCAGGGAATCCTACGCTCTAACCCCGGTGGGATCCATGTTGGTGTTCCAATGGCCCTGCCTTCCTTATACCTGGACTCCCATCCGCAGCAGTTAGCCGTAGGGTCCACTGCCTTGCGGTGCACTCCTGAACCCAACGGTGTGCATCTGTCACCTAGCCTCAAGGTGACCTGACAGTACCACAGGCAGCTGCAGTATTTACAGTTAGTGTAGTGCATCCTCTGCACAGTGTGCACCTAAAGTTACCTGAAGAAAATTGGTGGTGTTCTTCTGACCCTATTAGTACCACAGGCAGTTGCAGTACTTACAGTTAGTGTAGTGCGTCCTCCGCACAATGTGCACCTAAAGCTACCTGAAGAAAATTGGTGGTGTTCTTCTGATCCTATTAGTACCACAGGAAGGCAACTGCAGTATTTACAGTTAGTGTACTGCGTCCTCTGCACAGTGTGCACCTAAAGCTACCTGAAGACAATTGCTGTTCTGATCCTATTAATACCGCAGGCAGGCAGCTGCAGTTCTATGGTGTACTCATACTAATAATACTACAGGCAGGCAGTTGATTCTGCTAGCTGCAGTATCAGTATATATATACACATCCCAGCTTTGTGCACCTACATCTCACTGCAGGCCATTAGTATGTCTGGAAGGCCAACAAGAAGGGGAAGACAGTCACAAGCCAATAAAAAAGTGGGCAAGCAGGCTCTGTGTCTAGAGGCAACAGCGCTGTTGTGGAGACGGTACATCCTCATCAGCATGTGGCCGTGGGACACACTTGTCCTTTTTTTTGGCAGCTGGCCGTTTTGAGCCACAACATGCTGAAGACTTGGTAGAGTAGATGACCAAGCCATCCTCATCCTCCCTCACCCAGGCTTAGGGTACTTTGTCTGGCAAAGCAGCTGCCAACGCGGCCTCTTCTCTCGGCTCAATGGCATCAGTCACGACTTCCCTAGCCCCACCATGTCTTCCTGAGGAGTCACCCGAACTGTGTGACCACAGTGTTGGGTACATGCTCCAGGAGGATGCCCAGCGTTTTGAAGGCTCTAATGATGGTACCCAGCTAGAGGAAGGCAGTAACGTGAGCCAGCTTTGCTCCAGTGATGAGGAGGGAGGTGACGATGAGGTCACTGACTCCACATGGGTGCCTGATAGGAGAGAGGAGGAGGAGAAGGAGGTGGCACATCGCCAACGAGGCTGGATGCTCTCCAGGGGCCAGCTTAAGGGCAGCACACTGACTGCATCACACCGCAGAGCTCCGCATGTGTAGGGCACTGCTGACTCTGCGCGTTATTCCAAAAGTTCTTTGGTGTGGGCCTTTTTGAGACAAGTGCATCAGATCCCACCGCGGCTATTTGCAACACAAGTCTCAAGCGTATCTCGCATGGCCAGAACATCACCCGCTTGGGCACCACATACTTGACCAGACATATGTCGACCTGCCATGCAGTTCATTGGCAAGCATACCTAAAAGACCCACACCAAAGAACAAAGCGGACCTCTCCTTGCTCCTCATCAGCTGGGATCTCCAACCCCACTATACCTTCAGTCCTCTCAGACCTGCACTGAGAGGAATGAAGGTGTAGAGTTAGGTGTGTCACAGCCAAGTACTTGCGGGTAATCTATCGTTACACCGACGTCAGATTGTACCAGGCAAATTTCCCTGCCCCAGCTGCTGCACCGCCGAAAGAAGTTCACTCCCAGCCATCCACATGCCCAGCGGTTGAATGTTAGCTTGGCTAAATTGCTAGCACTTCAAATGCTGCCTGTTCAGTTTGTAGACTCTGCCCCCTTCCGTGAGTTTGTGGAATGTGCGGTTCCTCATTGGCAGGTTCCCAAACGCCACTTTTTCTCACAGAAGGCGATTCCGGCTCTCTACCAGCATGTGGAAGGCAATGTCTTGGCCTTGCTGGACAGGGCGGTCAGCGGTAAGGTGCATATTACTGCTGACTCATGGTCCAGCAGTCATGGACAGGGACTTTACCTATCTTTCACCGCGCACTGGGTGACTCTTCTGGCAGCTGGGAAGGATGCAGGACAGGGTGCAGTAGTGTTGGAGGTTGTTCCGCCATCACGCCTCCAAAATTCTACTAGTGGTGATTCTGCCACACCTCTCTCCTCCACCCCCTCCTCTTCTTCCTCCATGGCCTCTTCCTGTGCCGATTTGTCTTCGGAACCAGCGGTGTTCCGAAGGCGTTTAAGGGGCTACGCAAGCACGCAGGTAAAAAGATGCCATGCAGTGCTTGACATTGTGTGCTTTAGGGACAGGAGCCACACTGGGGCAGAGATTCTGTCAGCTCTGCAGGGGCAGGTTCAGAGGTGGTTGACGCCATTCCAGCTTAAGCCAGGTATGGTGGTTTGCGACAATGGCACCAACCTCCTCTCCGCTCTCCGACAGGGACAACTGACCCATGTGCCCTGTTTGGCTCACGTCCTTAACTTGGTGGTGCAGGCGGTTCTTGGGCAGGTACCCTGGCTTACAGGATGTACTGAGGCAGGCTAGGAAAGTCTGTGTGCATTTCCGCAGGTCTTATAATGCCAGTGCTTGGCTGGCTGACCTCCAAAAAGGAATTTAACCTGCCCAAGAACCGCCTAATTTGTGACATGACCACCAGGTGGAACTCAACGTTGGCCATGCTGCAGCGGCTGTACACGCAGCAGAGGGCCATCAATGAGTACCTATGTGACTATGACACCAGGACAGGGTCAGGAGACCTTGGTTTTTTTTCCCCATGCCAGTGGACTATGATCAGGGATGCATGCACTGTCCTGTCACCATTTGAGGAGGCCACGAGAATGGTGAGCAGTGACAGTGCATGCATCAGTGACACTGTCCCTCTTGTCCACCTATTGGAGCACACACTGCGTGAAATAATGGACAGGACACTTGAGGCAGAACAGAAGGAGGAAGAGGCATCTCAAGGCCCCACTTTATTCAGACAGTGTTCCTGCATGCCCACCGATCACACAGGAAGAGTACGAGGAGGAGGAGGATTGTGTCAGCATGGAGGTGGAGCCTGGCACTCAGCATCAGCAGCAGTCTTCAAGGGATCATTTACAGTCCGAAGAAACCCATGGACTTTTACATGGCTGGGAAGAAGTGGCTGCAGATCATGTCATCCTTAGTGACCCAAAGGACTCTGGACCGAATGCCTCAGCAAACCAACGCTGCATGGTCTCCCTGATCCTGCAAAGCCTGCGGAAGGATCTTCATATTCGTGGTATCAAGGGGAGGGATCATTACTGGCTGGCAACCCTCCTTGATCCACTTTACAAGGGTAAGGCTGCAGACCTTATCTTGCCATCGCAGAGGGAGCAGAGGATGAAACATCTTTGGGAGGCCTTGCGGAAAGATTTGTGCAACGCGTTTCCAGAGCCTGGGAGGTTACAATTTCCTCCTGGACAACCTGTTGCAGAGGCTTCGGTCAGTCACAGAAGGAGCGGTGGAGAAGGTGGCCATCTGACCGATGCGTTCAGACAATTTTTTTAGTCCACAGGCCCAAGGCCTGATCAGTTCCAGCAACCATCGCCAGCGCCTGATTCACATAGTACAGGATTGCCTAGGGGCAAGATCAGACTGGGACACCTTTCCCACTGAAAATCCTCTGGGTTACTGGTCTTGAGGATGGATCACTGGCCAGAGCTTGCACGGTATGAAATTGAGCTACTGGCCTGTCCTGCATCCAGCGTTCTTTTGGAACGCACATTCAGTGCTGCTGGAAGCTTTGTAACTGATCACAGGGTGCGTCTGTCCACTGAATCAGTGGATCAACCGACCTCTATAAAAATGAACCAGTCTTGGATCGCCAGCTACCAAGCACCTGATGCTGATGTAACCGACTGATTTTTTTTTTTTAATGTGAGATCCCTTCAAGACTGCCTATGCTGATGCTGAGTAGGGATGAGCCGAACACCCCCCGGTTCGGTTCGCACCAGAACCCGCGAACGGACCGAAAGTTCGCACGAACGTTAGAACCCCATTGACGTCTATGGGACTCGAACGTTCGAAATCAAAAGTGCTCATTTTAAAGGCTAATTTGCATGGTATTGTCCTAAAAAGGGTTTGGGGACCCGGGTCCTACCCCAGGGGACATGTATCAATGCCAAAAAAACTTTTAAAAACGGCCGTTTTTTCGGGAGCAGTGATTTTAATGATGCTTAAAGTAAAAAAAAAAAAGTGAAATATTCCTTTAAATATCGTACCTGGGGGGTGTCTATAGTATGCCTGTAAAGTGACGCGTGTTTCCCATGTTTAGAACAGTCCCTGCACCAAATGTCATTTTTAAAGGAAAAAATCTCATTTAAAACTGCTTGCGGGTTTAATGTCATGTCGGGTCATGGCAATATGGATGAAAATCAGTGAGACAAACGGCATGGGTACCCCCCAGTCCATTACCAGGCCCTTTGGGTCTTGTATGGATATTAAGGGGAACCCCGCACCCAAATTAAAATAAGGAAAGGTGTGGGGCCACCAGGCCCTATATACTCTGAACAGCAGTATACAGGCGGTGCAAACAAGACAGGGACTGTAGGTTTGTTGTTAAGTAGAATCTGTTTGTAATTTTGAACATTTTTAACGTGTTTAGCTCCAGCCAAAAAATCTTTTCTAAGCTTTTTGGAAAACATAGGGAAGGGTTATCACCCCTGTGACATTTGTTTTGCTGTCTTTCCTCCTCTTCAGAAGATTTCACCTCACTTTTTTGTCCCAATGAAAAATGTTTTTTGAAAATTTGGGTTTTTTTGTGGAACAAGGATTGGAAAGCATCAGTGGAAAGGAGAAATTGTTTTCCCATATTAACTCTTACAGGAGAGAATTTCCCTTCCTAGGGGTAGATTTCATCTCACTTCCTGTTGTCTCCTTCCGTTTGCAAGTAGGAGTCGTTTGTAAGTTAGATGTTTGAAAGTAGGGTCCTGCCCTATATACTCAGCAGAAATTTGGGCCTTAGGTGTTGCTGTGGCCACAACACTGTAAGCCCTCACAGGGCCCTGCTGTGAAATATTAGATCAAGAATTGTAATTACATGCCCCTGTTGAACAGGAGCTGAAAAATTAGGCCTTAGGCACTGGTGCTGGTGCCACAACACTGCAACCCCTCACAGACACTCTAGTTGGAACGCAGGAACGAGCCCTGCTGCAAATTATTGCTTCAAAAATTGTAATTACACGCCCCTGTTAGACAGGGGCAGAAAAATTGGGCCTTAGGCACTGGTGCTGGTGCCACAACACTGCAACCCCTCACAGACACTCTAGTTGGAACGCAGGAACGAGCCCTGCTGCAAAGTATTGCATCAAAAATTGTAATTACACGCCCCTGTTAGACAGGGGCAGAAAAATTGGGCCTTAGGCACTGGTGCTGGTGCCACAACACTGCAACCCCTCACAGACACTCTAGTTGGAACGCAGGAACGAGCCCTGCTGCAAAGTATTGCATCAAAAATTGTAATTACACGCCCCTGTTAGACAGGGGCAGAAAAATTGGGCCCTAGGCACTGGTGCTGGTGCCACAACACTGCAACCCCTCACAGACACTCTAGTTGGAATGCAGGAACGAGCCCTGCTGCAAAGTATTACATCAAAAATTGTAATTACACGCCCCTGTTAAACAGGGGCTGAAAAATTGTGCCTTAGGCACTGGTGGTGGCGCCCAGAACCAAAAATGTTCTTACAAGCTATCAGCGTGATGATTGAGGAGGAAGAGGATAATTACTCAGGGATAGTCACTCAGCATCAGCATAGGCAGTCTTTGAAGGGATCTGAGATTTCAAAAAAAATTATTCGGTTACATCAGCATCAGGTGCTTGGTAGCTGGTGGTGATCCAAGACTCATTCATTTTTATGAAGGTCAGCCGATCGACCGAGTCGGTGGACAGACGCACCCTGTGATCGGTTACCACGCCTCCAGCAGCACTGAATGTGCGTTCCGAAAGAACGCTGGATGCAGGACAGGCCAGTAGCTCAATTGCATACTGTGCAAGCTCTGGCCAGTGATCCATCCTCAAGACCCAGTAACCCAGAGGATTTTCGGTGGGAAAGGTGTCCAAGTCTGATCTTGCCCCTAGGTATTCCTGCACCATGTAAAACAGACGCTGGCGATGGTTGCTGGAACCGATCATACCTTGGGGCTGCGGACCAAAAAATTGTCTGAACGCATCGGTCAGACGGCCACCTTCTCCACCGCTCCTTCTTTGACTGACCGAAGCCTCAGCAACACGTTGTCCAGAAACAGGAGTTTGTAACCTCCCAGTCTCTGGGAACGCGTTGCACAGACCTTTCTGCAAGGCCTCCCGAAGATGTTTCATCCTCTGCTCCCTCTGCGATGGCAAGATAAGGTCCGCAACCTTACCCTTGTAACGTGGATCAAGGAGGGTTGCCAGCCAGTATTGGTCCTTCTCCTTGATACCACGAATACGAGGATCCTTACGCAGGCTTTGCAGGATCAGGGAGGCCATGCAGCGTAGGTTTGCTGAGGCATTCGGTCCGGAGTCCTCTGGGTCACTAAGAACGACATGGTCCGCAGCCACCTCCTCCCAGCCACGTACAAGTCCATGTGTTTCTTGGGACTGATCCCTTAAAGACTGCTGCTGATGCTGAGTGCCAGGCTCCACCTCCATACTGACACAATCTTCCTCCTCCTCCTCTTCCTCCTCGTCCTCTTCCTGTGTGATCGGCGGGCACGCAGGAACACTGTCTGGATAAAGGGGGCCTTGAGAGCTAAGGAAGTCCTCCTCTTCCTGCCTCTGTTCTGCCTCAAGTGCCCTGTCCATTATTCCACGCAGCGTGTGCTCCAACAGGTGGACAAGGGGGACAGTGTCACTGATGCATGCACTGTCACTGCTCACCATCCTCGTGGCCTCCTCGAATGGTGACAGGACAGTGCATGCATCCCTGATCATGGCCCACTGGCGTGGGGAAAAAAAACCAAGCTCCCCTGACCCTGTCCTGGTGCCATAGTCGCACAGGTACTCATTGATGGCCCTCTGCTGCGTGTGCAGCCGCTGCAGCATGGCCAACGTTGAGTTCCACCTGGTGGGCATGTCACAGATTAGGCGGTTCTTGGGCAGGTTAAACTCCTTTTGGAGGTCCGTCAGCCGAGCACTGGCATTATATGACCGGCGGAAATGCACACAGACTTTCCTGGCCTGCCTCAGGACATCCTGTAAGCCCGGGTACCTGCCCAAGAACCGCTGCACCACCAAGTTAAGGACGTGAGCCAAACAGGGCACATGGGTCATTTGTCCCTGTCGGAGGGCAGAGAGGAGGTTGGTGCCATTGTCGCAAACCACCATTCCTGCCTTAAGTTGGCGTGGCGTCAACCACCTCTGAACCTGCCCCTGCAGAGCTGACAGAACCTCTGCCCCAGTGTGGCTCCTGTCCCCCAAGCACACCAGCTCAAGCACCGCATGGCATCTTTTGGCCTGCGTACTTGCGTAGCCCCTTGAACGCCTACGGAGCACCGCTGGTTCCGAGGAAGAGGCCATGGAGGAAGAAGAAGAGGAGGGGGTGGAGGAGAGAGGTGTGTCACAATCAGCATTTTGGAGGCGTGGTGGCAGAACAACCTCCAACACTACTGCACCTTGTCCTGCATCCTTCCCAGCTGCCAGCAGAGTCACCCAATGCGCCGTGAAACTTAGGTAACGTCCCTGTCCATGCCTGCTGGACCATGAGTCAGCGGTAATATGCACCTTACCGCTGACCGCCCTGTCCAGCGAGGCATGGACATTGCCTTCCACATGCCGGTAGAGAGCCGGAATCGCCTTCCGTGAGAAAAAGTGGCGTTTGGGTACCTGCCACTGAGGAACCGCACATTCCACAAACTCACGGAAGGGGGCAGAGTCTACCAACTGAAAAGGCAGCAGTTGAAGTGCTAGCAATTTTGCCAAGCTAGCATTCAACCGCTGGGCATGTGGATGGCTGGGAGCAAACTTCTTTCGGCGGTGCAGCAGCTGGGGCAGGGAAATTTGCCTGGTACAATCTGACGTCGGTGTACCAAAAGCAGATTGCCCACAAGTACTTGGCTGTGACACACCTAATTCTACACCTTCATTCCTCTCACTGCAGGTCTCAGAGAGGACTGAAGGTCTAGTGGGGTTGGAAATCTCAGCTGATGAGGAGCAAGGAGAGATCCTCTTTGTTCTTTGGTGTGGGTCTTTTAGATACGCTTGCCAACGAACTGCATGGCAGGTCAACATATGTCTGGTCAAGCATGTGGTACCCAAGCGGGAGATATTTTGGCCACGCGAGATACGCTTGAGACATATGTTGCAAATAGCAGCGGTGCGATCTGATGCACTCGTCTCAAAAAAGGCCCACACCAAAGAACTTTTTGAATAACGCGCAGAGACTGCAGCGCCCTGCACATGTGGAGCTTTGGGGTGTGATGCAGTCAATGTGTTGCCCTTAGGCTGGCCCCTGGAGGGCATCCTGCCTCGTTGGTGATGTGCTGCCGCCTCCTCCTCCTCCTCCTCCTCCTCCTCCTCCTCCTCCTCTCTCCTATCAGGCACCCACGTTGAGTCAGTGACCTCATCATCCCCTCCCTCCTCATCACTGGAGCAAACCTGGCAGTATGCTGCAGCAGGGGGAGCATGACTGCCAGATTGCTGTCCTTCTTGGGCACCCCCTCTGTCCGCGCTCATGTTACTGCCTTCATCGAGCTCAGTATCGTCATCAGAGCCTTCCAAACGCTGGGCATCCTCCTGGAGCATGTACCCAACACTGTGGTCAAACAGTTCGAGGGAATCCTCATGAGGACATGGTGGAGCTAGGGAAGGAGTCACTGATGACATTGAGCTGAGGGAAGAGGCCGCTGCTTTGCCAGACAAAGCACCCTGGGCATGGGTGAGAGAGGATGAGGAGGATGAGGACGGCTTGGTCATCCACTCGACCAAGTCTTCCGCATGTTGCGGCTCAACATGGCCAGCTGCCGAAAAAAAGGCCAAGCGTGTCCCATGGCCACGTGCTGATGAGGATGCACCGTCTCCACGACCAGCACTAGACACAGAGCCTGCTTGCCCTCTCTTATTGGCTTGTGACTGTCTGCCTCTCCTTCTTGGCCTTCCAGACATACTAATGGCCTGTAGCTGCACTAAGCTGGGATAGAACACCTGTAATTTTCTTCAAGTAGCTTTATATACTGTAACCAGACAAGCCTGCCTGTCAGTAGGAAGATAACAGGAACGGATCTAGCTGAACACTGTGAGCAGGACGCACTGTACTAAATGTAAATAGTCTAGCTGCCTGACCGTGGTACTAATAGGATCAAATAGAACACCTGTAATTTTCTTCAGGTAGCTTTATATACTGTAACCAGACAAGCCTGCCTGTCAGTAGGAAGATAACAGGAACGGATCTAGCTGTACACTGTGAGCAGGACGCACTGTACTAAATGTAAATAGTCTAGCTGCCTGACCGTGGTACTAATAGGATCAAATAGAACACCTGTAATTTTCTTCAGGTAGCTTTATATACTGTAACCAGACAAGCCTGCCTGTCAGTAGGAAGATAACAGGAACGGATCTAGCTGTACACTGTGAGCAGGACGCACTGTACTAAATGTAAATAGTCTAGCTGCCTGACCGTGGTACTAATAGGATCAAATAGAACACCTGTAATTTTCTTCAGGTAGCTTTATATACTGTAACCAGACAAGCCTGCCTGTCAGTAGGAAGATAACAGGAACGGATCTAGCTGAACACTGTGAGCAGGACGCACTGTACTAAATGTAAATAGTCTAGCTGCCTGACCGTGGTACTAATAGGATCAAATAGAACACCTGTAATTTTCTTCAGGTAGCTTTATATACTGTAACCAGACAAGCCTGCCGGTCAGTAGGAATTTAACAGGAACGGATCTAGCTGAACACTGTGAGCAGGACGCACTGCACTAAATGTAAATAGCAGGAACGGATCTAGCTGAACACTGTGAGCAGGACGCACTGCACTAAATGTAAATAGTCTAGAAGATAACAGGAACGGATCTAGCTGAACACTGTGAGCAGGACGCACTGCATTAAATGTAAATAGTCTAGATAGAAGATAACAGGAACGGATCTAGCTAAACTGAATACAGTGTATATATATATATGCAACACCTGGGATGCATATATATACACAATACACTGTAAGTGCAGCTAACTGACTGACTGTTCTGCCTAATCTATCTAACTCAAATCAAATGACACTGTCTCTCTCTCTCTCTATCTCTCAGCACACCGGAACACACACTACACAGGGCCGCCGTGCAGGCGGCCTTATATAGTGTGGGGTGTGTACTAAATGCCCTGAGCCGTAATTGGCCAAAGCCACCCTGGCTTTGGCCAATTACAGCTCTCTCTACTGACAGCGCTGTGATTGGCCAAGCATGCGGGTCATAGTGCATGCTTGGCCAATCATCAGCCAGCAATGCACTGCGATGCCGCAGTGAATTATGGGCCGTGACGCGCCACACGAATTTAGCGCGAACGGCCCATAACGTTCGCAATTCGGCGAACGATCGAACAGCCGATGTTCGAGTCGAACATGGGTTCGACTCGAACATGGGTTCGACTCGAACACGAAGCTCATCCCTAATGCTGAGTGACAATCCTCTTCCTCCTCAATTTTCATGCTGATAGCGCGTAAGAACATTTTTGGTTCTGGGCACCGCCACCAGTGGCCAAGGCCCAATTTTTCTGCCCCTGTTTAACAGGGGCGTGTAATTACAATTTTTTTTCTTTTCAATGTTTTTGTTGAGGTTTTTAGTACATATATAACAAAAGTAATACAGAAACAGTATCGTCCTGTAGGCCAACATAGCCTACCCAGAGTATCGAACAGGTAAGGATTAAATATTGAGCAAATAGCATTTGGTATACATCTGTGTACAGACCTGTATATGTGATTCATTACCCAATATAAGTCGACAATATAACGTTAATCGTTTCATTTTCGATTTTTTGCATTGTAAACAGATAAAAAAGGATTAACATTAACAACACGGTGTCATATAGCGAGATGGGCTTATATGCAGTCAGTAGACCCAACAATCATGTTGGCACGTCGTTGGTTTAGAAAATATATGCGTATCACCTGTTCCTGAGGATTGTCAAAATCTAGGTGTTATGTATTCATCTAGACCTTTATAACCACTGCATATGTAGGTGGGTTGATTGATCAAAGCCACTGTGTGGAGTAGTCCCTGTGTAAAAGGCTTAGTTAGGTTTTCATCGCGTCAGGGCCTCCAGGATTACCACCCCACCCCTATGGGTGCACACTGTGGGGTGACAGAGCCCATGGCCCCAGCCCGATGATGTATCCCACCCGTCATCTCTCCTCCCATCCAGGGGATGCCCGTCCCGGCTGACTCCCGGATCGCAACATTCCCCCGATTGGGAGAAGAGAGGTTATACGAGTGAGGGTCAGTTCGATCGCAATCAAAAGCATAGTTATCAGGACAAACTGTAATTACAATTTTTGATGCAATACTTTGCAGCAGGGCTCATTCCTGCGCCCCAACTAGAGTATCTGTGAGGGGTTGCAGTGTTGTGGCAATTTTTCTGCCCCTGTTTAACAGGGACATGTAATTACAATTCTTGATCTAATATTTCACAGCTGGGCTCATTCCTGCGCCCACCAAGAGTAACTGAGGGCTTACAGTGTTGTGGCAACACCAACACCTAAGGCCCCAATTTCTGCACAGTATATAGGGCAGGCCCCTACTTTCAAACATCCAACTTACAAACGACTCCTACTTGCAAACGGAAGGAGACAACAGAAAGTGAGATGAAATCTACCCTTAGGAAAGGAAATTCTCTCCTGTAAGAGTTGATATGGGAAAAACGTGCCTCCTCTTCACTGATGCTTTATCACCAATCCTTGTTTCACTAAAACCCCCAAATTTTTAAAAAAACATTTGTCATTGGGACAGAAAGTGAGGTGAAATCTTCTGAAGAGGTGCACAGACAGCAAAATAAATGTTACAGGGGTGATAACCCTTCCCTATGTTTTCCAAAAAACTTAAAAATAGATTTTTTGGCTGTAGCTACACTTTAAAAATGTACCAGTTCAAAATTACAACCAGATTCTACTTAAAAACAAACCTACAGTCCCTGTCTTGTTTTTACCGCCTGTATACTACTGTTCAGAGTATATAGGGCCTGGGGGCCCCACGCCTTTCCTTTTTTAATTTGGGTGCGGGGTTCCCCTTAATATCCATACAAGACCCAAAGGGACTGGTAATGGACTGGGGGGTGGGGGGTACCCATGCCGTTTGTCTCACCGATTTTCATCCATATTGCCAGGACCTGACATTACATTAAAGCCGCAAGCAGTTTTAAATGACTTTTATTCCTTTACAAATGTCATTTTGTGCAGGGACTGTTCTAAGCACAGCAAACACGCGCCACTTTACAGGCATACTATAGACACCCCCAGGTACGATATTTAAAGGAATATTTCACTTTTTTTTCACTTTAAGCATCATTAAAATCACTGCTCCTTTTTTTTTTGCATTGATACATGTCCCCTGGGGCAGGACCTGGGTCCCCAAACCCTTTTTAGGACAATACCATACATATTAGCTTTTAAAATTAGCACTTTTGATTTAGAATGTTTGAGTCCCATTGACTTTAATGGGGTTCTAAATCTCGCGCAAACTTTCGGTTCGTTCGCAGGTTCAGGTGCGAACCGAACCAGGGGGTGTTCATCCCTATCCACCAGATATGCAAAGACCCGGAGAGCAGATTCCTTATACTCCAAGGCTCCCTCCAGGGTCAAGCGATAACTATAGCGAATGTATACGCACCAAATGTTTCTCAAAGTTTCAGTCTTTTTTCCAGACATTAGATAAAATATACTGCAACTCATGTGTTGGTTGGAGGAGATTTAAATCTAGTAGCACAGTCAAGCCTAGACAGAAGATCAATGCAAGAATCACTGAAGTCCCACCACCTATTTAAAACATGGAGGGCATTGAATGTAGGAGTGAAAGAGTTTACACACTATTCTCACCCCCATGATAGCTATTCCAGGCTAGATTATATATTTAGCACCCCTCTCATGCTAGCTAACTCCACATCAGCCATGATCCATGCCCCCTGGTCGGATCATCAGGCAGTCTCCTTCCACACATCATAAGGGGGTCTGGTTCCCCAGACAGCTGTGTGGAGATTAAATGATTCCCTACTTACTGTCCAGATGTAATTACGAAGATATCAGATAGACTTTTGGAATATTTCAGGTTAAATGACTTAGAGGAGAACTCCCCCCAATTTTTTTGGTGGCCCATAAGGCAGTCTTGAGAGAATACATAATAGAACTGGAAAAGGAAAAGACAAAGGGCTGCTGCAGTTGCCTCCCTCACTAGGGAACTGCATAGGCTATATCACATTCACTACCATTCTCATTCCCCTGAAATTTAGAGACAAATTAACCTGAAAAGAGTGGAATTAGACACTATATTATCATAACAAACTGAGAAGTCACTTCGCTCATCCAAGGCCCGGCTTCTTCTTCACAGTAATTCTGCCTCGGCAATGTTCACCCGTAAGTTTCACCAATCCCTCCAGCCGACACGTGTATAAACTGAGAAATGGAAATGGACAGTTGGTCTCCCACCCCAAAGAGGTGTTACATATCTTTACCTCCTATTATGAAGCTCTACTTACCTCCCCATGGTCTGGCCCCCCTCCTAGGTTGGATTCCTGGTTCGACTCTTTATCTCTCCCATCTCTATTGGAGGAGCAGGTACAAAGCTTATATGCCCCCTAGTCAGAACAGATTTTATTATTAAGTCTCTGAAGACCTCAAAAGCTCCAGGCCCAGATTGGTTTACCCCATCATATTACAAGAAATTTGCAGGAACCCTCGCCCCTAAACTTTCCAGTCTTTTTAATTATATTCTTCAAGGCAATAAGCTCCCAGAAGAGATGCTTCACGCCAATATGACATTAATCCCAAAACCAAATAAGGACCATACATTCCCTCAAAATTACAGGCCGATATCAGTTCTCAATAACAACCTGAATATTTTAGGTAGACTGTTAGCAGACTGCCAGGCCCCTATTATCTCCTTCCCAGTAGCCCCAGAACAAACGGTTTTATCCCTTCCAGACAGATCACTGACAACATCCGCCTAGCTTCTTTTTTCTTTTCTTTTTTTCTTTTTTTTTTTTTTGCCACATCAGCGAAAAGATTTACCATGGGAATAAAATTTTTCAAATAATATTCAAAAATATTTCCCTTTTATCATCACATCATTGTGGCTCTAAGTCTGTTTCGTTAATTAAATCATTACAATACACAAAAGAAAAAATATCACCCCACCATATGGTTCAACTGTTTACCCTTGATTTCTTCCTAACTTTCTTCTCCCCCCTCCCCTCCCCCCCCTCCCGAGACCAAACCTCTTCCCCCCCACCCTCTGGCTTCCCCACTTTCCCATTTACTCCCTCCTAGCCACCCCTCCATTTTTGTCTTGGGCTGTGTCAGAAACATTGTCAGGGTCTACCCCTCTTTTACTCAAGTTGTCCACATCTCAATTGCTCTTGGGGAATTTTTAAATTTTTCCCAGGCTCCCCACTTTATCTTGTAGGCCTCCATTTTTATCCCTTCACTAAACCTCAAGTACTCTAGTTCCTGTATCTCATTTATTTTGTTGAACCATTCCCTCATGGATGGTCTTTCTTTCCTTTTCCAGTTTTTAGAAATTAGGCTTTTAGCTGCATCTATAAAATGGGGTAAAAGTGTTCTAAAAGTGGTGGGTATATCATGTAGATGAAAAAGGAATATTTTGGGGTCTTTTGGGAGGTCAAAGTGTGTGATCACCTTAATGTATTTTTTGATCTCTCCCCAGAAGAGTCCCATTTCCGGACATGACCACCACACATGGGCCATTGTCCCTATTTCACCACAACCCCTCCAACAGAGCTGAGATTTTTCCCCTTTAATTTTATGCATCTTATCCGGTGTCATAAACATTCTTGTCATACATTTATAATTTAGTTCTAAAATTTTACTATTGACCGATGTGGCCGAAAATCTCTTCCATATCGTCGCTACTTCTGTCTCTGATAGGGTATTTCCTAGCTCTTTTTCCCCATTTTCCTATAAAGGCCGGAGTGTTTAGCCTTCTCAGTTCAAGCAGTATTTTATATATCCGGGAGAAACCACCTTTTTCATTTGTGTCTATGCATAATTTCTCAAGCGGGAGTAGATTTTTTATTGTTCTGATTGGTTGGGGTAAAGATTCAATAAAATGTTTTGACTGTAACGCCATGGGTTAATAATTATCTTATCTCTTCTATTCATAAGCTCTCGTATCGGGCATATTCTACCCCGGTTCATTACATCTTTCAGTTGTATATTCTCTTCCAAAAGCCATTTACCGAACCACTCCTCCTTCCCAGGTGGGAAGTAGTCCATATCTTTTAATGACATTAACAGTGAATTATATTCCCAATGTTCCCTTTTGTGCAAAGTGTCTCATGTTTTAAGTGCATGCCTAGTGATTTTGTGTACTTCAATATTATATTTTCTAAATTTTGGTGGACTCCATATAATTTCGTGCAATTTTATATTATTAATTTTGTTCTCGATTTCTACCCAGTGTTTATCTTTATTTTTAACCCATTCAACCACTCTCGCAAGAGTAATGGCTTCATAGTATTTACGAATATCTGGTGCTCCCCATCCCCCTTTACTTTTCGTGTTAATTAATTGAGTGCATTTTAAACGTGGCGTTTTCCCTTTCCATATAAACCTTAGTAACATTGAGTGTAGTCTTTTGGAGGTATGTAGATGGCAATGTGATTGGGAGCATTTGCATTTTATATGTTATTTTTGGTAATAAGACCATTTTGAAAATATTAATTCTTCCCACCCACGACAGTTGTCCCTGCTGTATTCCATTTAAATCTGTTTTTATCTCATTCATAAGCGGGATGAAATTCGCCTGGTATAGCTTTTCTACAGATGTTGTAATTTTAACTCCTAGATAATTTAAGTCTTCTTTCCCCCACACAAAAGGGAAGTGTTTTTGGTACGAATTATCTCTCGTCTTATTGGGGTTTATTTCTAACACATCTGATTTAGCTGGATTTACTTTAAAGTTGGATAACTTCCCGTATTCTTTTAGGGTGGCCATAACGTTTGGGAGGGAGATTCTTGGTTGTGTAATATAGATCAGTATATCATCCGCAAAGGCGGCTAGCTTGTACTCCGCTCCACCTATGTTTACACCTCTAATGTCCGGATTCTGTCTAATCCTCATAAGAAGAGGTTCTAGTGCTAGCAGGAAGAGTGTTGGGGAGATTGGGCACCCGTCTTGTTCCATTGTACATATTAAAAGGATTCAGACAAGGTCCCATTTACTTTTACCCTCGCTGACGGCCTTGAATACAACGCCCCTATCCAGCTACAGATCTTCTCCCCGTAACCCACTTCTTTAAGTGTCTCTATCATGAAGTCCCAGTCTACCCTGTCAAACACTTTTTCAGCGTCTATTGACAGAAGTAGTCCTGGGACTCCGCTCTTTTTAATTTCCTGAGTTATCAATAGGGTTTTGATGCTATTATCCCTTCCCTGTCTGCCTGATATAAACCCAACCTGATCCGGGTGGATGATCCTTTTGATTGTTTGCTTTACTCTACCTGCTATTACTCTTGCAAATAGTTTTGTATCTATATTTAGTAAGGATGTGGGCCTAAAACTAGAGCAGAGTGTATCGTCTTTTCCTTCTTTATGTATAATCACTATATTAGCTGCTAATGCATCTCTGCTCATTTCCCCTTTCTCTCCTATCTCATTCATATAAGAGCACAGTTTTGGTACTAAATAATCTTGGTATTTTTTGTAGTATAGTGCTGACAGCCCATCTGGCCCTGGACTTTTACCTATTTGAGACTCTTTAATGGCCTTCCTTACTTCGGACTCTGTAATGGGGGCCTCTAAGGATATTCTCTCCTCTTCGGTTATTTTTAGCATTCCGGTTTCTTTTAGGTAATTTTTAATTTTCTCCTGTTTTTGTTCCTTCTCTTTACTCATATCCTTATTATTTATTGATTAGAGTTCCCCATAAAATTCTTGAAAGGTCTTCGCTATATCTATGTCTTTGTGTCTTATTTCACCTGTTTTGGTCCTTATTTTGTCGATGTATTTATTACTTTTCTTTTTACTTAATGCCCTTGCCAGGAATCGTCCAGGTCTATTGCTGGCTATATATCTTTCTTTTTTAACTAAATTATACTTCTTTCGATTTTTAAGTTCTATCAGTTGTCTCATAGCCTCTCTAGCTCTATATAGTTTTCCCAAAATCCCTCTATCACCCGAATCCTTGTGCTGCTGTTCTAGTTTTTTAATTTCCTCCTGCAGCCCATGAAGGTTTTTTGCCTGCTTTCTTTCCTTTTCTACTCCTGCCTTTATTATAATCCCTCTGATGTATGCCTTATGGGCCTCCCAGACTATTGATTCTGATGTTTCCTTTGAGGTATTTGTTTTAAAGTAAAATTCTAATTCTTCTTTAATTAACCTATCAATTTTCCCATCATGAAGGAGGTCTTCGTTCAATCTCCAGTTATTTAGGAAAGATTTTCGTATATTTTGTTTTATTTGTAGCGTCACCAGGGCGTGGTCCGAGAAAGTTATGGATCCTATATTTGTGCTTTCTATCTCATCTAAGTAGCTGTGATCTACGAGGAAATAATCAAGCCTAGAGTACGTCGCATGTACGGGGGAGTAGAAGGTGTAATCCCTTGTTTTTTAATTCAATCTGATTTTATTGAAAAAGAAAGAACATACAAGAAAAAGTACTTCACATAGACATCATTAGTAGTAGTAGTGTTGATAACAATAGATCCAATGTTGTCGCAGGATACATATTGTAGTACGTTATGTGTGCAGATCACAAGGAAAAAACATTGTTTAATTAGCATAATGAAATATAACAAGGATAATCGGAGAGCCCTCACTATATATTGGAGGGGATTACAGGTAAACTTCGTGTGTGTTTACAATCAACTTATTCCAGGAGTCTGTTACGTTGTATAGGATTAGCTTGTGCGGACCGTATTCTGCGTCTAAATTTTAAGGAATACATTGCTATGCAAAGGAGAAGGGTTTGGGGGAAAGTAGAGAAACAGAAAGGTTAGGAACTGGAGTCGCTCCAGCATGGTCATGGGGCGGTACCGTCCAGGTTGCCCTCTGCCCAGGGGATAAAGTCCGATGAGTATCGGAACATGGACCACGAAGTCCATGTAAGAGAGAACTGGTTGTCTTTATTAGATTCCTCAGCCAACAGGCGTTCAAGGTCCCTGATGCGGTCCACCTCAATAGCCCACTCCCCCAGGGAAGGTACAGTTCTTGACTTCCAATATCTTGGGATCACCATTCTAGCAGCAGCTAGGAAATGGCGTAATACATCTTTTTTAATGGATTTGAGTGTGCCCGGAAGTATGGACAAGAGAGCTATCTCGGGTGAAGGAGAGAGAGCCGTCGCCATCAGCCTGCAGTATAGTAGGAAGATCTGTTGCCAGAATTTTTGTATGGGTGGGCATTCCCACCAAGTGTGGAGCATGGTGCCCCTGGAGTTTAAACATCGCCAACAAGTATCTGGATTTGTCAAGTTGAAGCGATGTACTGTCGAAGGGCATCTATACCACCTCGTCACCAGTTTAAACCCCTTTTCTTGAGTTTTAGTGGCTAGGGAGAGCTTGTGTGTTAGAATAAAGCATTTTTGCCAGTCAATGGGGGAGATGGAGTGTTGGAGATCTTTTTCCCAAGCCTTTGTGTAGGGTGGGAGATCAGGGTGAAGAGCATTCAACAAAAGGGAATAAAGCTGTGATACCATGTGTGTTGGAGGATCGTTTTGGAGGAGCATATCCTCGAATCCTGTGGGTTCAGCTAGAATATCTTGTATTGAATGGAAGGTTTGGATATAGGAAGTCAATTGTTGTTTCTGAAGCCATTGCATAGGGTATCTAGAGAGCGATTCGGGAGGAGTGTCTGGCATTAGAGTGGGGTCTGTACGGAGAACCTGAGAAAGCCTCCTATGGTCTTCTTTCCGCCAAGGTCCAAAGCTTGTCACGTGCATAGCCGGTGGGAAGGCTGGGGTCCCAAATAGGGGGGTCATAGGTCCCGAAGGATTGGATATGTTACCTCCAGAGTTTAGGCGATCCCAAATTTGGATCGTTTGGCGGGTGAGGTCACAGAGGGGGAGTGAACCCCTACGAATTGCGGGTGTGGTCCATGGAAGAGCTGAGAGATCAATGGAGTTCATATGGTTTTCCAAGTGAACCCAGAGCTTAGTCGTATGGTTATGGAACCAGTCTAATATGCGAGTAAGTATTGCTGCCTTATGATACAATGAAGCGTCCGGGGCCCCAGCTCCCCCTCTCGCTTTCGGAAGAGATAACGTTTTGTATCTAATTCTAGGACGAGCTGAATTCCAAATAAATTTAGAGAACAGCTGGTGCAATTTCCGAAAATAGGAGTTAGGTATGTATATGGGGATTGTCTGAAATAGGTACAAAAATCGGGGAAGGACATCCATTTTCAGGGTGTTCATCCTACCAAGCCAGGAGAGCCGTTTAAGTGTGTAGTTAGACAAATCGGCCTGAGTTCTGAGGAGTAAGGGGGTAAAATTCTTGGAAAAGAGTTGGGATACATCCTCCGGTATCTGAATACCGAGGTATCTGATGGAGGTGGATCCTGTTTTAAAGGAAAAGGCAGTAGAAAGCCTGTATAGGTCCGACTTTGGCAGAGAAATATTGAGAATTTCCGATTTGTTATAGTTTACCTTAAAGTTACTGACTTCCCCGAATCTCTGGAACTCCTGCATCACTGAGGTTAAGGACAAGTGTGGACGTGTCACAAATAGAAGAAGGTCATCTGCAAACAGAGCAAGTTTAGTTTGAGTGGGTCCGACTGTTATTCCGTGCACAGAGGGATTGTTTCGCAAAGCAATGGCTAAATGTTCCATGGTGAGAACATACAGGAAGGGAGATAGGGGGCATCCCTGTCGTGTCCCGTTAGAAATAGAGAATGCCGACGACAAAGTACCGTTCAGTCTTATCCTAGCGGATGGAGAGGAGTATAGGGACATTATCCTTGAGATCATGTGGGCTCCCAGTCCTATTTGTTGTAGAGATAACCGAAGGAATTGCCAATCTACTCGGTCGAATGCCTTCTCTGCATCAACTGTTAAGAGGCATAAGGGAATATCGTGGGTTCGGGCATAGTTGGATAAAAGAAGGGTTTTCAGGGTGTTATCCCTTGCTTCTCGGCCACTCACAAATCCTACTTGATCCAAGTGGATCAAACTGGGCAACAATGGTTGTAACCTGTTGGCTAATACTTTAGCGAAAATCTTTAAATCCACCCCGATCAAAGATATTGGCCTATAATTTGTACATAAAGTCGGGTCCTTCTCTGGTTTTGGAATAAGGGAAATATGAGCCTCAAGTGTTTGTGGGGGAAACACTGAGCCCTCTGATACAGAATTGAATACTTTAGTGAGGAAGGGAATAAGGAGGGGAGCAAATAATTTATAAAACTTTGGGGTAAAGCCGTCCGGCCCTGGGCTCTTGCCAGTTGGTGTACTTGCAATGGCTTTCGCAACTTCATCTGCTGTTATAGGTGTTTCAAGTTCGGTAATGGTGTCCTCATCCAAAGTGGGGAGCGCGGTTTCCCTGATATAAGAGGACTTGTGCTCCTCTGTAGTAGAGGGGGAGCCTGACGATTGGGCCACAGGTATGTTGTATAGGGATTGATAAAAATCCCTGAATGTCTGCGCAATCTTAGAAGGTGAGGAGATTAATTCTCCATGTGGTCCTTGGATATGGGGGATGAAGGTAGAGGATTTTTTTGGATGTAGGGAGCGGGCCAGTGACCTGCCACACTTGTCTTGGAATTTATACTGATGGAAAGCGAGTTTGTCTGCAAATGTACGTGCAGATGTCTCATATAGTCCTCTGAGGTGTAATCGGGCTTTGGAAACCTCAGTGAGCGTTTCGGTTGTTGGGGAACGCTTATGGTCAGTTTCCAGGTTTCGGAGCTTCTGGATTGCATCCACTATAGCGGCTGAGCGTTCCCTTTTCAGACGAGATCCTAATTGAATGAAGGTTCCACGTAATACTGCTTTCAGTGCCTCCCATTGGATGGGGAACGACGTGGTATCTTGTGCGTGGTCCCCAAAAAAGTTAGAGATTGTTTCCGAGATATGTGTAATACAGTCTGAGTTAGCTAGCAGTGAGTCATTCAAGCGCCATGTCCACTCCTTGATAGGTGAGGAGGGGAGCGAGAATGTCAAGTATATAGGGGAGTGGTCTGACCAGATCATAGAATCTATTTCACACTCGGGAGACCAGTCTAGGCAACTGTGGTCACTCAATAGATAGTCTATGCGACTATAGGTCTGGTGTACCTGAGAAAAATGTGTGTAGTTACGAGTCTTGGGGTATAATACCCTCCAAACGTCTACAAGGCGTAAGTCGTATATTACTCGTTTCAGGGCCCTCAATTTGGGGAATGAAATACGTGACCTTGAAGTGGAGGAATCTAAGGCTGGCTCCAGGGGAGTATTAAAATCTCCACCGAGGATGAGTTTGCCCTCCATGAATTCAGATAGGATCCTCAGATACTGCAAAGCTGATGGAACTTGGTTAACATTTGGCAAGTATATATTAGCTACCGTAAATTTGACTCCCCACAGCAAAAATTTCACAAAGACATACCTTCCCTGAGGGTCGGAGAGGTGATCGAGCAATTCAACGGGGAGGCTTTTGTGGAAAGCTACAGATACTCCCTTAGTTTTCTGAGATGGATTAGTACTATGGATCCATCTGTTAAAATATCTGTTAGAGCAAGGGGTGGAGGCTGATTGAAAGTGCGTCTCTTGCAAGAGGAGTACATTAACTTGGCATTTATGCATTTGGTATAGTATTTGTCCCCGTTTAGAGGCAACATTGAGTCCATTTACATTGTATGAACATAATTTAAGTCGAGGGTGAGACAACACTGTATAGGCCATGGTGGAGCGAAGAAATAGGAAAGAATTTGAAAGTCTAGAACAAGAGGGGGAGGCAGTTGGGGAAGATACGGAAAAGAGAAGGTAGTTGCAAAAGGGGAAGAGGAATGGAGAATGGCTAGTTAGAGGACACCTGGGAAAGGTGTCTCAAAACAAAATCTAATGTGTTCGCAACAGCAAAACACTCCGTGAAATATCACGTGCTAGGCACAAATCGTGCCAAACCTATTTGGGGGGGGAGGTCGGATTAGAGAGGTCTGAGTTGTGATCCCGACAACATAGCAGGCATATATAACGTATATGTATGACACCCGTCAATCATAGTATATTGAATACTTGATATTTTAGGTTATAGAAGAACATGTCATATATCTAATCAGTGTTCAAAAAAAAAAAAAAAAAAAACAAAAAACACTTAAACACCCATAATCAGTCAGCAAGCAATAGTATGTATAATAAACATTTCAATGATGTAACATTGAGGAATTCAACTAGTTCTATGGTGTAGGATAAGTTAGGCCCTGGACTGAGAGGAGACCAAGAAGCCCATAACAGGTAATAAGGTATCTTCTGGAAGACTCCCAGTCAGTCAGCGGGTCCCCAGGCCCAAAGGGCTAGAAAGGCACATTGGTTACAGGTATCACCCCAGAGACTTAGTGGTGGGCTCCACTCGGGCCAGGCCGCATCCCAAATAAAAGAATCATAGGGTTCTGGAGAATTGTATAACAGAGCAAGGTCTCTTAAGGAAACGATGCTCCTAGCATTCAATTTGGTCGTAGTATGGTCCATGTGTGGATAAGTGTACATTTAAAGCTAGGGACGTCTGGTGTCGAGCGGAGCCCCCACGCAGCCATAAAAAGCAGTAACATTACCACCGTCTAATCTACACCCTTTTTTAAATGTAACTGTAACTGTCCCATTAAGGGCAACATAGCACCCCCCCACCTCCTGAGCTTAGTAGACTTCTATACTATCCCTGTAAATGGAGTGGTATAGTTAGTATGAGTTCATAGGAGGGTACAGAGAAAACACGGTATCATTGCAAACCTGGACCAGTCCCTTAATGAAACTGTGGAGTGAAAGGTGTAGATCCATTGTAAAACATTGAACAGGTAGAACAAGTAACAGTGTTGACTCACGTGGGGAGCCAAATCAGTCTTCCGGGGATGTTGGACGTCTTGCTCTAGGACCAAAAGAAGCAGATCTAGATCTTGAGCGTCTGCGACGTTGTGGGAGAGGGCCCTGTAGTCGTTGACGATCCTCTGGAGGGTCTAGCCAGTTCGGGATGCTGATAGGGTCTTGTGCGAGGAAGGTGAAGAAGGCAGGAAGTTGTTCAGGGTCTGACAGAACAAACTTACAGTTGTCGTCTCGGGTTACCTTGATACTGAATGGATGGCCCCAGGTGTAGGAAGCCCCTGCTTGACGTATCAAATCCAAAAGTGGGCGGACCGCCCGTCTCATGTATAAGGTGTTGCGGGAGAGGTCCGGATAGAGGTGTACTGTAGATCCATCGAATTCTACAGGACCTAAGCGCCAGGCCTTACGCATAATCTCTTCCTTGAGGGTATAGTAATGGACCCGGCATAGGACATCGCGGGGGCGGTCGCTGCGGTCTCCCCCCATGCCTCCCACTCTATGTACTCTGTCCAGTTCAATAGGGGATGTAACTTCCCTGCCCAGGACCTGGTTGAGGATAGAAACGACAGTGGGTTTTAGATCAGTACCTGAGGTTGCTTCCGGCACTCCCTGTATCCTAATGTTGTTCCTGCGGCTCCTGTTTTCGCTGTCCTCTATGCGGAGTTGGTGTTGCCGCAAGCGGGATAAATGTGAGGTGGTTGCAGATTCGAGGGCCACAATACGAGCCGCATGGTCATCTTGGGTAGTAGCCAGAACGGATACAGCATTCTCTGTCGTTGAAACCCGATGCTGAAGGGCTTGTAGTTCTACATGGAGGGAGGCTTCCATCTTGGACGCCCAGGATTCAAAGTCCGCCCTAAAGGCAGAAAGAAGGGCTGTAGTCGCAGAGCCGGCTGATCCGCCCGAGGCCGGAGGAAATAGCTCCGCAGGGCCATCTTCGGAGGGGGTGTCAAGGGGCATAGCGGCCATTGAAGGGGCCGAGGGCTCACCCGTAGCGTCCTTGTATTTTGAGGAGTCCATGTGAGCCAGAGAAGGAGGTTTAGGCTTGCCTGGGGTGCGACTGGCCGCCAGCTTGTCTTTTCCCGTGCGGGAGTCGAGCGATGATGTACGTAGTAGGTAGCGCTGGATTGTACCTTGCTGCAGCTCAGCGGAGTCAGAGGAGTGAGAGCTTGAGGATGACATAGAGATTCCGGGTGTAGGTAATTTGCAACACAGCCTGATAATGTCGGGAGAGCACAGAGCTCAGTAGCCCATTTCTTCAGCCGTCCATCGTCAGCCAGTAAACATGATATCTACTATGGGGGATAGGACGGTCGCCACCTGCGACTCTGGAGCCAGGACTGCTGGTTTTTACACCACAGTATGAGATGGAGATGTGTTGCAGAACTATGGCGAGGTAGCAAACTGTCAGCCAAGGAGTATTTATTCTGGGAGAAGGGTTACAGGTGGCAGCTGGGTCCTCTGGGCAGTTCTTGTGACAGTGTAGATACACAGTGATCCAGGAGCTGTTTAAGGAACAAGTGCCTACACTGCAGCAGGGTGAAGCAAGATGGCCGCTCCACGTGGCCTCAGGGTTATTGTTATAATCCACCCCACGAGTGGGGGTAAATATTAGTTTAGTCCCTTTCTGAGGTCACAGTCTGCTATATCAGGGCACCCTGGTGTTTAGATTGGCCCTGGATTTAGCACAGGAGAGATGAGGAGGCTACTGAGGTGTAGTAAGATGGCCGCCACTTACTGTGTGAGATGGTAGTCTTCCAGGCTGGCATGCAGGAGTGGCACAGGGGAGAGTGCAGGCTTCGGTCAGTAGGCTGGGCTGCTCTGGTGTCTGTGTGGAGGTAGATCCAGGTGCGGAGTAGCCAGGAAGGCCTGGATGTGCAGGCCGGGTGCACCAATATGGCCGCCGCTCCCCCTGCCAAGGCCGAAGCCGCGGCCTGTAGTTAAAACGGCCGGACCACGGGATCGCCGTGTCAGCGGCCCCAGGCTAAGCCGTCCCGGTGTTCGTGTAGGGGGAGAGCTAAGCGTTGTGCGGCCAGGAAGATCCGGATGCGGCCTGTGCGGGCCGGGTGTACCAATATGGCCGCTCCCCTTGTGAAGGCCGAAGCCGCGGCCTGTAGTAGATTCGGCCGGCTCTCGGGATCGGCGTGTTGGCGGTCGCAGGTGACACCTCGGTGTGCGGGGGGACCCCCGGTTCAGTGGCAGTGGTGAGGTGGTCCTGCTAGGGGGAAAAGGATGAGGTTATTCCCCAAAACGGCAGGAGCTCTCACTGGGCACGTCTGATCAGGTCTCCAGCCGGCCACGCCCCCCCTAATCCCTTGTTTTTTGATGTTGGGTCCTCCACACATCAACTAGCTGACATTGGTGCAGTTTTTTTCTTGAGTTTATTCATCCATACACCTCCAGTCCCCCGAACATGCGACGTATTATCTCTACCCGGTTCGAAGCATAAGTTAAAATCTCCTGCCACAATAACCCTCCCCCTCCTGAAATCCTCTAACTTTGATAAAGACTCCTATTGCATACTTTCCTGGGTTAGTGTTTGGGCAGTAGACATTGGCTAAAGTATATTCCTTCCCATTTAATATGCCCCTCAGGAACAAAAATCGGCCCTCGGGATCAGTTAATCTCTCCTCTATCTGGAAACGTACTTCCCTTGCAAAACCAATCGCCACCCCTTTTGCACCCCTTATCGGGGAGTCACTATATATCCAGAGCGGGTAGTCCTTGGAAATTATTTTCTGATTCTTCCCCAGGTATAGGTACGTCTCCTGGAGAAAAACCACCTCCGCTTTAATGGATCTCAATTCGCCCATTATGTTTGCACATTTTATGGGTGAATTGAGGCCCCTCACATTATATGTTACCAACTTTAATCCGGTCATTTGTTCTGCCTTTCTATACCAGTCAGCCAGAGAAATTGAGGTTTGTATCGGTCTCGCCCCTCCCTTACCCCCCTCCTCCCTCCCCCCCCTCCACCCCCCTCCCTCTCTCTTTGGGGGCATCAGGCCTCCCTGTGGCCCCATTATCCATGGCCCCACTTTCTCCACCCGACCTTACGGTTGTCCCCGAGGGTTGAGCTAGTTGTGGCCATCCTTGATTCCCTCAGCCCACCCCGGGATTACCCAGGCCCTCCCCCCCTCCACTTCTCCCCCCGCTCTCACATGCTCTAGGCCCAAGGCCCACTTCACCCCCCCGGCCACATATTTTCCAGAGAACCCTGGACCAGATTAGCTATATATCCTTTCCAGTTATTTTGGTTTTTGATTACACTCCTCTCCTATTATATACTGGTTTCCAGTTTTGGCAGTCCTCAGCAATGTCCTGATTTCCCATTTCTCCCACCATCCTGGGATTTCTAGGAGTGGAATATCCAATCGCTGACAGAAATTTTGGGTCTCCTCTGGGAATCTTAGCGTTGCTGAGCGTCCATCCTTTCGCCCGATCAGGCATGCTGGGAAACCCCAGGAATATTGAACATCTCAAGCTTTAAGTTGCGCCAACAGTGGTTTAAGAATTCTTTTCCTTGTCAGTGTCTCGGTGGCTAGGTCTGGGAATACTTGTAAATTAGATTCTCCATATTTCACTGGTTGATTATTTTTCAGACTCGCCCTGATTTTCTCTTTATCTTGATAATTATGGAACCTCACAATCACATCTCGTGGAGCCTCCCTACTAATCTCAGCTGGTTTCCTGATTCTGTGTACTCTGTCCAATTTGATTCTCTTATTATTTTCCGTTGGGTCAATGAGGCCTCCAAAAATTTGATCCACCTTTTCCTGTAGATTTTCTCCCTCCCCCTGCATCTCTGGGAGACCTCTGATCCTCAAGTTTTTCCTTCTGCTTCGGTTTTCCTGGTCTTCCAGTCTATAGCTCAAATTCCTTCGTTCACGTTGCATCTCCTCCATCTGATTTTTAAGAAACCTTATCTCCGTCCCCTGTTTTTCTACTATTGTTTCAGCTTCCTCCACTCTTTGTAGTATATGTCCCATGTCTCCCCGTATTGCTTCTATTTCTCCCTTAATGGCGGTCTTGCAAACATCTCCGCCATTTCATTCTTTGTTGGCAATACTCTTTCCTGTTGGTTCTCCATTAAGGCTTCTTCTGGTATTATTGGAGTAATGAGGGATTCTGCTTCCGCCACCTGTCTTCTTGTAGTAATTTTAGGTGGGCATTCAGGGGTTTTACTTTTTGAGCCAGATACCTTTCCCGGGCTTACATTGACATTTTCATGGACCATATATTTCTTTATTGTGCCTTGGCTAGCACTTGTTCTAGTTGGATTCCCTGCTGGGTTTGCTGTAGCCCCCCTCCCCGTCTTTCCTCTCATTCTCTATCTTCTTTCACCTTTTGATTGATCCTTTTCTGATTTGGCTCTCAGAATTGGTGCTAGAGAAATAAATGACTGTTTAATAGAATTATGATAGTAGGGAATTCTTCCCCTAGGTTATCCAATGACCAGGGTCCAGGGTGTTATTCTCTTGCCAGTTGGGGTTGGTCTACCTGTATGTCGCTGTTTAGACGTCTTTAGACCACTATCATAGGGTATACCTACACTATAGGGAACACAATAGAGGGCCCTAAAAATTAGGTCCCCTACTACTTCTCCCCTCCATGTGATTTCAGTGGGTTATTAACACCAACATTATACTGAAGCTGCAAAGAGAACTCGGGGGAGCTCGCTAAAACGATGCCCCCACCGTGTACAATAGTCTAGTCCCAACTCTTTGTGCAACGTAACCGTGGAGAACCCGTTCTCAAGAGAAAAAAAAAAAAAAAAAAAAAAAAAAAGGGGGGATACAGATGACCAGGAAGCCAAAAAAATAGAGAGCGGATCAAAATATTCTTATGAGTAGTTTGGCACTTCCTCTCCTTTATGTGACTTAATATAATCATATACCAGTATCGCCAGTTTTGTGCGTTTGGATATACGCTTATATAGCTTAGATTGTCCTTTTTCTCTTTGTCTCCTTATTCACTGATTGAATTGTCTCTTCAGGAGATTGTCCAGAGAGATCAAGGAAAAAAAAAGGGCTTTAATATAGTGGCCTAGGTAGGTTGTACAACTTACTTCCTCCGTTGGTGATTCAGCTGCGCTCTACAACTTTAACATTAGCTTTGTATGTTGGTTTTTAGTGTTCCATCCTTATGCTTTAATGCAGAGCACTTACCCCTCCTGATGCATTTATCTCAGTGTACTTATCTGTGAGTTGACATTCTGGGCTTCTCCGGGGTCTCTGTGTCCCAAGGAGGCTAGCAGCAGCGTCCTCCACTCCTTCCCTGATTGAATCTCTCTCAAGCTGCTTTCGTGGGGAGGAGGCAGAAGCCGTGAACTCCGGGACCTCACCTCCTCTCATCAGCTGTTTCCCAGGAGCGCTCTCTCTGGTGAGTGCTCCGTGTTTCCACCTTCTGGGCTCAGGAGGGCAAGGGGGGAGAAGGACGGGCGGGGGGAAAACGGTCGTACCTGCCCGAGAGCGTGGGGGGGGAACCGACCCCCGCGGGGCGACCCAGGAGCGAGCGGTTAGGAGCAGGAGACCCGCATCTGTGCCACGAGCGCCGCTACGAGCGTCGCTATACCGCCGCAAGACACGAGGAGGGAGGAGAGACCCGGCATCCCAGTGCACACACCGAGATCAGCTAGACGCGCACATCCGGCTCCTCCCCTCGATGATCCCCCCCCTAGTGGACATCCGCCTAGCTTCTAACATCATACAGGATGCAGATCTCTTCTCCCGTAGAGTGCTAGTTTTGGGCCTAGACATACACAAGCCCAATGATAGAGTGCTATGGCCATATATAGCTAGTATCCTGACAAAGTTTGGATTTCGCTGAGAATTTGGGTTTAAGGCCCTATACCATAACCCCCATACCCGCATCAAGCTTCCTGGCTACGCCTCAGATTATTTTCCCTT
Source organism: Aquarana catesbeiana (assembly GCF_042186555.1). Taxonomy (NCBI): domain Eukaryota; kingdom Metazoa; phylum Chordata; class Amphibia; order Anura; family Ranidae; genus Aquarana; species Aquarana catesbeiana. The sequence continues at coordinate 451,543,293 of NC_133324.1, read as the reverse complement.
GGGTAGGGGTACAAGGCAAGGTTGTCCTCTATCACCTCTAATTTTCATCCTGGCCATAGAGCCACTGGCGAGGGCAATTAAGGCCAACTCGAATATTAAGGGGTACCAGAAGGGTGAAGTAGAATTTAAGATAAGCATGTACGTGGATGATGTACTCATGTTCTTGCCGGACCCGGTGGTATCTCTTCCTAGCCTAGTAACTATTTTGCAAGAGTTCCATAATTTTTCAGGTTTAGGTGTTTATTGGGAGGGCGGAGCACTTGGATAAATTAATATTTCACACAATGTTATAGCTAACATTAAAGATTCATTTGGTTACGCTGTATCTGATAGTACTTTGCAGTATCTAGGAGTTCCTCTAGCTCCTTCACTACGAGCAATGTACAATGCTAATTACCCACAAGCTATTTCAAGAGTTAAACAATGGTTAAGACTGTGGGCCACCTTCCCCATCTCCCTTATGGGAAGAGTTACAGCGATTAAGATGTCCATCCTGCCACGCTCCTCTATTACTTTAGAGCCCTGCCTGTCTACATTTCCCATCAGACCATTGAACAGATCCAAAGGGAAATTAATCAATTTATTCGGAGGGGTAAGATACCTAGATATGGCAAATTAGTAACACAAAGGTCTCTCTCACAGGGAGGTCTAGGCCTCCCAAATGTGTAGCTTTACTACTTGGCGGCCAGATTGGCTCAAACAGTACAATGGCACGCCTCTTCGACCTCGATCTCTTGGCTCCAATTTGAAAATACATTGATTTGCCCATTTTACCTACCGAGTCTGCGATGGTATAATACAGTTAGAACCAGGAGGTTAAGCCCTTTGAATAGTATTATTTCTCAATTAATACACTTATGGTCATTATACCACTAGAAATTCAAGCTTTCATCCCCTAGACCACCTTTATTCTCCATTTTGGGTGATAATAGATTCTCCCCCGCATATGCCTCACCTAATGAGTTTCTGTGGTGGGAGCTGAACGCTCTCACTACTCTTAAATTCCCTACACAAGGATTACATTTCTGTTCCTTCTCCCACCCTCAGCAACAATGACATCCCGAGGATAGAATTTTTTAAAAATCTTCAGATCAGACACTTCTTTGAATCATTATACCTCCTCAATGTTAGACCTAGATATACAAAAATTCAAAACCATATGTTCTAATTTCGCTAGGGATAAAGGGATCATATCACAGATATACAGTTATCTAAATAAATTGCATTTGCCTCAAAAGTCTTCTGCAATGGTCAGGTGGGAAACAGACATAGGACAGGAATTTACCACAAAAGAATGGTCAGATATGATCTTAAACATGCACAAAAGCACTCGCTCCATGACTCTTAAAGAAACTGTTTTGAAAGTATATACTAGATGATACCTGACCCCCAAGAAAGTACATCTGTTTTACCTGAATGTCCCAGACACCTGCTTCAGGGGTTGCCAAGCTACAGGCCTGTTTCTCCATATATTTTGGAGCTGTCCTGCCCTCCAACTGATTTGGTGTAAGGCTGCGACTATGGTGGCCCAAATAACAGGATCCTTAATCACATGGACTGCACCAATGTGTCTACTTTTTGCTCCACTTCTGGAGGTTTCAGTCCCATCCCAAAAATTAGCCCATACACTTTTCTGCACAATTTTATGGGCTATTGCACCAAAATTGGTGGTCCCCTACAGTGCCTTGGACTCAGGTACTACAGAGAATGTAGGCAATTAGATCAATGGAGCGTGTGCATCATACCATCATAGAAACGATGCATATCTTGAACAAACTGGGAACCTTATGGTGGTTGAGTGGACTACGGTTAATTCCCCTACTAAAATATCCCTAGTAACAATCGGCTTTATATAGTGAATTGCATATCTCTCTCTTAATTTTCATTATGGTTACAATTTTGTTTAGTACATAGTTAATTTGGCTTTTCTTTACCCAATGTTACTGTTCTGTTACAAGATCCAAGAGACAGAGTTGGAATCACGCTACGGTTACCCCCCTCCCCCCCTCCCGAATTTGTAGTTCAGACTACGATCTATCTCGATTAAGGCAACAGGGTTATTTTCATAAACTGTGTTACTAATCATACAATGTACCCAGGTTACAACATTAAAACATTTTCAATGTTTTATACACGATATACTCTGTATATAGATTCCTTTTTTAATGCTTTTAAAAAACCCAATAAAAGCGTTTATATTAAAAATAAATAAATAAATAAATATACAGTGAAAAAAGGTTTCATATATATTATAAATTAATAATGAGAACGTCTTGTGAATCCACACCAAAAAGACAGTCCTTATTGAAGAGTGCAAAAACAATATGATGATCTCCTATTCATCACTGTGGTGGAGGAACTGGTATCAACTCCCATTAAGAAAGAAGCTCAAGAGATGATGTTGCCATTCACTCATGTTTGGCAAACAAGCTCAAAGATTATATTGAACAGCTGCTGTAAACCGCCACAGTCCGGGTTTGACTTCACATGTAGAAAATAGGGGGAGAAATGGAGCCTCCAATAGTGTAAAATCATTTGAGATTAGGGATGAGCCGAACACCCCCCGGTTTGGTTCGCACCAGAACCTGCGAATGGACCGAAAGTTCATGCGAACTTTAGAACCCCATTAAAAAGTCTATGGGACTCAAACGTTCAAAATTGCTAATTTTAAAGACTAATATGCAAGTTATTGTCCTGAAAAGGGTTTGGGGACCCGGGTCCTGCCCCAGGGGACATGTATCAATGCAAAAAAAAGTTTTAAAAAAGGTCAGTTTTTTCAGGAGCAGTGATTTTAATGATGCTTAAAGTGAAAAAAAAGTGAAATATTGCTTTAAATATCGTACCTGGGGGGTGTCTATAGTATGCCTGTAAAGTGGCGCATGTTTCCCGTGCTTAGAACAGTCCCTGCACAAAAAGGAGCGGTGTGGGGCCCTCAGGCCCTATATTTTTTTGAACAGCAGTGTACAGGCGGTGCAAACAAGACAGGGACTGTAGCTTTGTTGTTAAGTAGAAACTGTAATTTTGAACTGGTACATTTTTAAAGTGTAGCTCCAGCCAAAAAATCTATTTTGAAGCTTTTGGAAAACATAGGGAAGGGTTATCACCCCTGTAACATTTGTTTTGCTGTCTGTGTATCTCTTAAGAAGATTTCACCTCACTTTCTGTCCCAATGACAAATGTTTTTTGAAAATTTGGGGTTTAGTGACACAAGGTTTCACTAAAAAATTGGGCCTTAGGCACTGCTACCACAACACTGCAACCCCTCACAGATGCTATAGTTAGAGCGCAGGAATGAGCCCTGCTGCAAAGTATTGCATCAAAAATTGTAATTACACGACCCTGTTAAAAAGGGGCAGAAACATTGGGCCTTGGCCACTGGTGGCAGTCTTGAAGGGATCTCACATTAAAAAAAAAAAATATTCGGTTACATCAGCATCAGGTGCTTGGTAGCTGGTGATCCAAGACTGATTCATTTTTATGAAGGTCAGCCAATCGACCGATTCGGTGGAGAGGCACACGCTGTGTTACAAAGCTTCCAGCAGCACTGAATGTGCGTTTCGACAGAACGCTGGATGCAGGACAGGCCAGTAGCTCAATTGCATACTGTGCAAGCTCTGGCCAGTGATCTATCCTCAAGACCCAGTAACCCAGAGGATTTTCGGTGGGAAAGGTGTCCAAGTCTGATCTTGCCCCTAGGTAATCCTGCACCATGTGAATCAGACACTGGCGATGATTGCTGGAACCAATCACACCTTGGGGCTGCAGACTAAAAAAAAAAAATTGTCTGAACGCATCGGTCAGACAGCCACCTTTTCCACCACTCCTTCTGTGACTGACTGAAGCCTCTGCAACACGTTGTCCAGGAGGACCAGGAAATTGTAACCTCTCAGGCTCTGGAAACGCATTGCACAAACCTTTCTGCAAGGCCTCCCAAAGATGTTTCATCCTCTGCTCCCTCTGTGACAGCAAGATAAGGTTCGCAACCTTACCCTGGTAACCTGGATCAAGGAAAGTTGCCAGCCAGTAATGGTCCCTCCCCTTGAGACCACGAATACGAGGATCCTTCCGCAGGCTTTGCAGGATCAGGGAGGCCATGCAGCGTAGGTTTGCTGAGGCATTCGGTCCAGAGTCCTCTGGGTCACTAAGGACGACATGATCTGCAGCCACCTCCTCCCAGCCCTGTACAAGTCTATAGGTTTCTTCGGACTGTAAATGATCCCTTGAAGACTGCTACTGATGCTAAGTGCCAGGCTCCACCTCCATGCCGACACAATCCTCCTCCTCTTCCTGTGTGATCCACGGGCATGCAGGAACACTGTCTGGATAAAGGGGGCCTTGAGAGGTAAGGAAGTCCTCCTCTTCCTCCCTCTGTTCTGCCTCAAGTGCCCTGTCCATTATTCCACGCAGCGTATGCTCCAACAGGTGGACAAGAGGGACAGTGTCACTGATGCATGCACTGTCACTGCTCACCATCCTCGTGGCCTCCTCAAATGGTGACAGGACAGTGCATGCATCCCTGATTATAGCCCACTGGTGTGGGGAAAAAAAAAAAAAAAAAAAAAAACCCAAGGTCCCCGACCCTGTCCTGGTGCCATAGTCGCATAGGTACTCATTGATGGCCCTCTGCTGCGTGTGCAGCTGCTGCAGCATGGCCAACGTTGAGTTCCACCTGGTGGGCATGTCACAGATTAGGTGGTTCTTGGCGAAACATGTCGGGGGCGTGGCTGGGATGCGTGATGTGAGACGCTGGAAGCCGCACTGCACGAGAGGTGATTCGATTGAGCGGAGGACCATTGAGGAGGGGGTGAGATCAGAGGATTTGGCACTAGCACACCTCGGGTCTGCCGTGACCGCCCACTATCAGCTGTGTTATCTATTGTGTTCAGAGTTGCTGTGATTTGCACTCGGTTTATGCTGGTTAAATCATGTAAAATGTGAGTGTATTATTTGAAGATTGTAGTGGTTTTAATAAATTTGCTTTGCTGTTTTACACTATTGGAGCACCTTATTTTACATGTGGAGCGATCCTCATACACATTGCTGGATATCGGGTTGATCTTATTATCCTGGTGTGTGGTAAAAAGTGCGTTTGCCTTGCATGAAAGTGCTGGCAACAGGAGTCGGTGAGTGTGTTTCTGAAGGGAGTGGGGTCACCTAACACCTTGGTGTGGTGGAAGACACTGAAACAGACACTTTAAACATCAAGATTCCTTTATTTGTCACGTTTATATATGGACTTTTTGTTTATATATTTTTTATTAATATTTTTTTCACATGGACTATTTCTTTTACTTACTCACATGTAGCACATGATGATGTGATAAGTTGATGTATATTGCATTTATGTCTTTATCAAGATAGCACTCGGTGAATATTGTATTTTTCACATAGTATTTTTACATATTGTTTTTAGACACGGATTGACACTGTTGTCTGTAAGAGCGCCACTATCTCTTCCTATATATCTACAACAGGGAGTTGTTTAGGTGTATGGATATATTGGATAGAATTTTTTTCATGTATTACCTTCTTTTATAGGGGCAGCTCATTCACTTCAATTCACAAATATTTCATTATTATTTTACATTGGTGGCGCAGTGGTGGTATTTTGAGTAAAGGGCGGTGTATTACTCTAATATCTACAATTATTGAATTTTCCTTTTTTACCATTAGCAGCCATGGATGCGTTTAATTTTTTATCAAATAGACAACTTAATCCTGAGTCAGTCTTTTTAAATGATCAATTGATGACTGATTGTGAGGAAGATTACTCAGGAATGTTGAAAACACTTGATAATCTCCTTGAAAAACAGGTCAAAACGTGGTGGGATGTGTTCACTTTTGAACACTACCGCAAAGAGAATCTCATTTTTAGAAGTCTGAGGTGGGAGGTTCCCCCTCAAGATGGTCTTAATGACCAGGTACACATTAATGAATGGCTGGAATTTTTTAACAAAGTTGGTAGAGAATTACAGGGACTAGTTTTAAAAAGAAAGCAGATTAAACTAAGTTTGCTAAATGAAAAAAATCAAAACCTTACAAGAAAAGTTGGAACCTATTAAAGAAACTAATCAGATGAAGGAGTTCAATATTAATATTAAGAAGAAATTAGAAAAAATTGACCGAGAGACACAAAAAAAGAAAATCAAGAAGTTTAATAGGGACTCTAATGATTTCAAAACCAATAAGATTTATGCTTGGCAGACCTCAAGTGGAGATGTAATTGGGGACCCTGCTGCCAATAATAATACGGCAGGGGGTACTAATAACCCTCCACCTAAACCTGAAAATAAAAAAAAAATCAGGAAATAAGAGGAAAAAGTGGACAGGGGGCGCTAGATCCGAGATGGAAAGATGGGAGTCGAGCCAATGTAGATGATCAATATGGGGGAGGCTACCATCATTCCCCTAGACCATCATTACGGGGTAGAGGGGGATACCCACTGGTAATCTACAAATGATTACCTATCCCCTCAGAATCAAAGGGGAAATACACCACAAGGTTATAACACTTCACAAGGTTATGGACAGTGGCAACAACACCCCTCATCTTATTGATATACTGAGCGAAGTAGTGAGGTCCCTCTCTATAATAGATTCTTACCATTGGATGATGAGAACTATCCTGGGCATTTACCTTATGGTTCTCCTTTTTTAGGACAATGGGGGAGGGGAGGGAGGGGAGGAACACCGAGGAGGAATCCCAGAGTGACCAATCAGAGAGGTGGAGGGAGGAACGGGCCCCCTTACATCTACAACAAGGAAATTATGCCCCCCCCGAAGGAGGAGAAGGGGATGCAGGGCAGGAAGGGGCAAACAACCAAAAAAACGACCGAGAGACACATAAATACAGGGATTTATAATTTGAGTAGTGTTGAGCTCAATCATAAAGAGCTTAACATACTGAATTTAGGTTTAAAATGTGCCCCAAAAAAGGAGATGAACAAAATTTGAAGCCTATATTGACACACACACAAATTTATTAGGTCTATGAACATTAAAAAATATTTGAGCCATCCAGTGGTATCCACCGTTAAAGCCACTGTACCGTACAATAAAGTGGATACTGGCCTAAAAAATAAATCTATCTTTAATCCCCAAAATCCAAGTAACCACTTAATTGAAGTGTTTAAAAGCTTGGTGTTAAACGACATTGAGAATCTTGCCCCACACAAGGGGGTTAATCCTAACTATATTAGGGAGGGCATTAAGTCTTTGGGGGAAAAGAAAGATTTAATTGTACGACCCGCAGATAAAGGGGGAGGGGTGGTATTGCTGGATAAATCGTTTTACCTCAATCAACTATTGGAGCTTGTTGGGGATAGGTCTACTTATAAAAGATTATCTTCTGATCCCACTGAGGCCTATAAAGCCCAATTATCTGCCTTAATGGAATGGGGCTATAGAATAGATGCCTTAAAAACTTGAAAGAAAACAGATATCTTGTCCCAAGTGCTTGTAGAATTCCAGTTATCTACACCTTGCCAAAAGATACACAAAAACACACAGTCCCCACCACCTCGCCCAATCGTGAATGGCATTGGATCTGTAACGGCGAGGTTGGGGGAATATTTGGACAAATTCCTCCAGCCTAGTGTCAAGGTAACTAAAGCTTACTTAAAGGACACGGCAGACTTGTTAACCCTACTTAATGATGTTAAGTTGGATGCATCATCTATGGTATATTTGGTAACGGCTGACGTAGCCTCCTTGTATACCATCATCCAGCATCCTTGGCCCTAAATTGGGCACTGAGTAAACGGGATGACATTCCAGGTATACAGAAACGCTTTTTGGGACATGTATTAGAGTTTTTGCATGTCCCATAATTATTTTTGGTGTAATGGTCAATTTTTCTCCCAGCAGGTTGGCGTGGCAATGGGAGCGAAATATGCTCCCAGCCTCGCCAACCTGTTTATGGCAGAATGGGAAGATAGAAAAGTTTTCAAAGGAGACCCCAACTTAGATTCTACCGCAGGTTTATAGATGACCTCCTGTTCATCTGGGAGGGTTCAGAGGAATCTGCGATTGACTTTATAGAGGAGCTTAAAAACAATTCCAATAACATCAGATTGGAATATCAGATCAATAATAAAACGGTCAATTTTTTGGATGTCACGATAGAAAGATGTTTGAATACATTAAAGACAAAAGTATTTTTTAAACCAACAGACCGCAATAGTTATTTGTCAACCAGAAGTGGTCATCATCCAGCTTGGATAAGAAACATCCCTAAGGGACAGATATTGCGAGTACGCCGAAATTGCACACAGATAGATGACTTTTTTGTGCAGGCCGATATCCTAAAAGATAAATTCATACAAAAGGGATATAACAACGATAGTCTCAGTAGAATTATTCAGGAGGTAGCACAAGTACCAAGAGAGCAGTGCTTTAAGAAAAAAACAGCTCAACCAAGTGATAATCAACATCAGCTTGTTGTCATTTCAGGCTTTCATTGCCAATATAAGGATATTGAGAATATATACAAAAAGCATTGGCATATTTTATGCAAAGATAGACACCTGGGAGAAATTCTACCGAATCAACCTAAATTTATCTATAGGAAGGCCCTGGGTTTTGGGGACCGTGTAGTTAAAAAGATTCTGGACCCCCCAGGACAGAATGATCTGAGGATAAATCTTAAGGGATTCTATTGCTGTAGAAAATGCATTTGCTGTAGAACCGTCAAAGTGAGTCATAGAGGGGTGACAAGTGTGACTAACAGAGAAGGCGAATCTTTTAAAATTAATGAATTCAGCTCATGTAACTCCTCCCTTGTAGTTTATTTGATGTAGTGCCCCTGTGGCTTACTTTATGTGGGGAGAACAAAAAGGCTTCTAAGGATCCGTATTTCAGAACATTTAACGAATATAAAAAACGGCTATAGGTATCATAGTGTTTCTCTGCATTTTAAAGAAAATCATCAGGATCCTTCCCTATTGCAATTTTGTCTAATTGACGTGGTTCATCCACCATGGAGAGGGTCCAATAGAGTCAGAGATTTGTCGCAAAGGGATACTCGCTGGATATTCCTGTTAAAAAGTTTGACCCATAGGGGGCTAAATATTGAACTAGACCTGAACTGCTTCATCAACAATTTTTAAAATAATTTTTGGTTCTAATTTTGGTTTCTAATTTTCAATAATATGAGATTTTAGATGCAATCATAATTTTTGGGGTGTATAATAGTAGGATGCATGGTCTACTGGTCGGTTGGGACGTGTCCCCACCTATGAAATATGGGTTAGTTTATTACTGGTCAACTGATTACCGTTGGGGTTCATATGGTTATTTGTTATAACTAGCTCCAAATAGTGGGGGAGAGACTATTTGCGATTTGGGTGATGACTGTGATGTATCACTCAGACACTTAATTAGTTAAGTCACCAGCAGGCTGGGAGAGAGGTCATTGTTGGGAGTAATTACCCTTTATTTAGATCATTAGTCATGCATGTACAATACAGTGTATTTGTAAGGCTATTTAATACATGGCATGTGAGATTCCAGTCATTCATAATACTATTAGCTTTTAATTTAGTTTTAATATATATTTTTAATATCTATGTTTTACTTAATATAGGTTTTAGGACACTCGATGATTTGGTGTATTCATAGTAATTTATTTTTTCACATTGATCTCTTCACTGTTCATTTATGTGATCTAATCTGTGGAATATCACAATCCACATTTGATGAAAATCGAAATTATATCAAGTGAGCTAAAAGTGCCGTCTCATTACAGCGGGGCTTACATAGAGGTGGCCTGGATGTTCGCATATTTGTATGCGATCATATTAGGAACCCCGTCATGGTTATGACTGCTGTATGATTAAAAGAAAGAGTGGTGTTTAGATTACCTACTATTAATATCAATTTTATCTTTATCTCTGTTGCTTTGCACTTCGTATGCCCTGTATGAACGCTATTTTGTAGACTGCGGGGACACGAGGTGTGCGCATGCGCAGTATAGATTTTCTATTACATGTGACATAGAAGGGGATAAAAGGGATGAGTGTCATCCCGCACAGCCAGTTCCGTGGCTGTGATGTGTGACGTGTGACGCTGGAAGCCGCACTGCACGAGAGGCGATTCGATTGAGCGGAGGACCATTGAGGAGGGGGTGAGATCAGAGGATTTGGCACTAGCACACCTCGGGTCCGCCGTGACCGCCCACTATCAGCTGTGTTATCCATTGTGTTCGGAGTTGCTGTGATTTGCACTTGGTTTATGCTGGTTAAATCATGTAAAATGTGAGTGTATTATTTGAAGATTGTAGTGGTTTTAATAAATTAGCTTTGCCGTTTTACACTATTGGAGCACCTTATTTTACATGTGGAGCGATCCTCATACACATTGCTGGATATCGGGTTGATCTTATTACCCTGGTGTGTGGTAAATAGCGCGTTTACCTTGCACGAAAGTGCTGGCGACAGGAGTCGGTGAGTGTGTTTCTGAAAGGAGTGGGGTCACCTAACACCTTGGTGTGGTGGAAGACACTGAAACAGACACTTTAAACATCAAGATTCCTTTATTTTTATCACGTTTATATATGGACTTTGTGTTTATATATTTTTTATTAATATTTTTTTCACATGAACTATTTCTTTTACTTACTTACTTACTTACATGTAGCACATGATGGTGAGATTAGTTGATGTATAATGCATTTATGTCTTTATCAAGATAGCACTTGGTGAATATTGTATTTTTCACATAGTATTTTCTACATATTGTTTTTAGACACGGATTGACACTGTTGTCTGTTAGAGCGCCACTATCTCTTCCTATATATCTACAACGGGGAGTTGTTTAGGTGCATGGATATATTGGATAGAATTTTTTTCATGTCACAGATTAGGCGGTTCTTGGGCAGGTTAAATTCCTTTTGTAGGTCAGCCAGCCGAGCACTGGCATTATATGACCTATGGAAATGCACGCAGACTTTCCTGGCCTGTCTCAGGACATCCTGTAAGCCTGGGTACCTACCCAAGAGCCGCTGCACCACCAAGTTAAGGACGTGAGCCAAACAGGGCACATGGGTCAGTTGTCCCTGTCAGAGGGCGGAGAGGAGGTTGGTGCCATTGTCACAAACCACCATACCTGGCTTAAGCTGGCATGGCATCAACCACCTCTGAACCTGCCCCTGCAGAGCTGACAGAATCTCTGTCCCAGTGTGGCTCCTGTCCCCCAAGCACACCAGCTCAAGCACCGCATGGCATCTTTTTGCTTGCGTGCTTGCGTAGCCCCTTGAACGCCTTCAGAGCACTGCTGGTTCCAAGGACAAATCAGCACAGGAAGTCGGCTGAATCAGGCATGGCTGAATGAAGACATGCTAGATCAGAGCTCCTGGCCCCTCCACCTAGCTACATCAGCTGTTAATCACTATCCTCGCTAGCCACTATGGTATGCCCGTTACCAGAAGGAAGAAGGCGCAAGGGAGCAGTCAGAAAGTAAAGAAAGCAACGAAAATAACAAAAGTAGCAGTAAACTGCCAGAAGATAGATCGCTATCTTATGGACCCCCAGGCAGCTTCTCCCACCTCTCCCGCTCCCACTCCGAGGATGACAGAGCTATGAGACTCACCGCTGACCTCCCTGGACCTTAGAGTTTCACCGACTTCTCCGACAGTCGCTGCCGTTCATGCTGCTGCTGTTCATGCCGTCTCCGATTCATGCTTCGGCTCCGTGACAGCTCCTAGAACACTCTCGGGACCTCCCTCCCAACCCCTCACGCTCCTGATTGACTCAGACCTGCGAGCATTGCTACAAGTCCTGCCAACTAAGGCCGATATTGAGGCTCTTATCGGCTGTTCGGAGGAGCAGCACCGAAGAGACTTTACTGAAGTGAGGCGGGATGTGCAAGCCCTGTCGTCCTGCCTGACTACTGGCGAGGCATCACTTGAAGGTCTGCAGCAATGACTTACCAACTTAGAGATGCTGCAGGACATTCATACACAGACATCGGTGTCCATGCAGCTCCGTTTGGAAGAAATGGAGGACAGGAGCCGACGCAATAACTTACGGCTCCGAAGACTACCGGAGGACCTGGCAGGGAAGGCGATCGCGATCTTAAGACAGCTGACAGGTGAGGTTATCCCTGTAGACCTAGAGCTAGATCGGATACATAGAGCCCTGGGACCAAGGCAGTTAGACCCTAATCGGCCACGAGACGTCATATGTAGAGTCCATCGTTTTACTCAGAAGGAAATCATCGCCCGCAGGGCCTGGGAAGCGGGTGCTGTGGAATATGAAGGTGCATCCATTAAAATCATGCCTGATTTATCAAGAGCCACGCTCTACAGAAGAGGACTGTTACGACCAGTCCTGGATATAGCCCGCCGTCAGGGAGCTACATATAGATGGGGCTTCCCCCTCTCAGTTACATTCAGGAGAGGAAAAAAAATCTTTCATTCTCCATACACCAGGTGATCTGCCGGCTTTTTTTGTTTTTATGGACGCGGAGCTGATCCAGATACCAGACTGGCTGCAGCCCATTCCACAACCAATGAGCCGCTCGGACTCAGCAGCACCATGAGGGAGTTCCTAGTCGCGGCTAAGGGAAACCAAGTACCAGTCCAGCAACGGTACAGCATTGGAACAGACGATAGTATCTATTGGACTCATGTGAATTCTACAGTGTTAGCTGTTGAACACTATTAGTACTATCGCTCTGTTGGCATTTTTTTTTTCTTCTCCACCTGTGGCTAGTGGTCGTATTTCCCCCTCTTTTTTTTCTCCTCTCACCCTGTGGGGAACCCCCTAAATGCCCCTAGTAAATGCCCTTAGTGATGCTCCCTGGAAGCACCCTGGACAAACGGACACACGGATACATGTTTGATATCTACATGTGTTATCTTGGTTGGTGCTTCCTAATCACTAACCTCTTTCTGAGAACTTAATTACCGAGAACTTATTGCAACCCCCCCTTTTTTTGGTGGGATCCTTTCTGGATTTTTTCTAGGACTGAAACTCAGGGTTGATTAAGGGATCAGTCCATATGACTCAGTGTTTCAATGCTGAAATAATTATTGTTTTACTATATGATTAAAGTGTTATATTTACTTAAAGGTATTTATACTAAATGGAACCATCATATAGTGAGAATATGTTTATAACCTTTGCCAGGGGGTGTAGGGGTTGTATGATGGCCACTGTATGATGGATACACTAGTTACCTCACTATTTCCCGCCCCGCTGCACCCGGGCCTACCATGACTATGATTGATGGATTTATGGGACGCTTAGGAGGTTAATGGCTCCGTGTTCCCCTCTACTGAACAAGCTCTTCAGTGTAACAGGGGGTATCAGCTCCAGTTTAGCAGAATCACCCTCTCTTACCATGGAGTTTGAGATGCTTGGAGACCTGGAATTGAAGGTCTCAGAGAGGAGTCTCCGCTATCCCTTAGTCGAGATGGGGGGGGGGCGGTTGAGGCAGGGAATACCGAGGTAGGGGCACTGGAATGATAAAATGCTCTTCATAAATTAGGTACCCCTGGATGAGTAGATCCCTGGTGTTTAGCCATGGATTAAAGACCTGGCCCATGTCATGCCTGGGAGAGAACCACTAAACTACTTCCAACTTATCCCAATTCACTGGGAGATGTACGCATCCGGGGTATGGGGGCTCCCCCCGGGACGGGGGAATTTTATGTATACGAAGGGGGGGGGGGTGAGTCCGGGGGCGCCTGGCTCCCTCCTTCGGTCAGACAGGCCCCCCCTATTTTTGAGGGGTGTCGGGCCGGGGGAGGGCCGCGGACGCCTCCGGTTAATATTATTTTGATATTATTAAATATCGTTGTCTGAACTGGTGGTGGTAAAATAATGTTGTCTTTGGTTTAGGCTTAGCATACGGTTTGAATATATATTCTTATGAGGATAGGGGTGGGGTGGGAAGGATAGGGGTGGGGGGGGATAAGGGATGCTCTTATGGAGTCTGTCCTACCCACTTCCCCACATAGGCCATCACACAAACCCCCCACTCTATTTTGGGGAGTAGATGTGACCTATTTGGTGTTTACCAATTTAGTTGTTCTAAGTTAAGTGGTGTGTGGAACGGATTGTTTCCGTTCCCCGCTCCACTTTTCTTTGACTTTTGTTTTTTTTCTCTTTTTTATTTTTTTTTTTTATTTTGGGATGGATAGCCTTAAGGTGTTCTCACTCAACGCCAAGGGACTAAATACCCCTGAGAAATGGACACTGTTGCTACACAACTTGAAGGCCTCTCACACTGATATAGCATTCATACAAGAGACCCATTTTAGAGAGAATAAGGTGCCTATACTAAAGAACAGATTTTTTCCTGAAATATATCATGTCACTAATAAATTTACTAAATCTAGAGGTGTATCTATCCTCCTATCTAGTAAATTTTCATGGGTTTGCAGCGAGTCTGTTAGACGAAGGGGGAAGCTTTGTGTTTATAAAAGGGTTGCTCGGCGGAGTACGTGTGACCCTAGCAACGAGCTATGCGCCTAATGATCACCAGGACATCTTTATCAGTCGAATTTTGGCCAAATTGATGGACTTCACCGAAGGCCCACTGATCTTGGGAGGGGATTTTAATGTCCCCCTGACCCCCCAAGTAGACACATCATCAGGGAAATCATCAGTTCCTATAGGCTCCCATAAACTGATTAATCAAGCTATACACAATGCCCAACTTATCGACGTGTGGTGCCTTCAGCATTCAGGTGAAAAGGGACTACTCATTCTATTCTCCACCTCACAAGGTATCTCGAGAATTGATTTTTTTTTTTTTAATCCCCCATGCCCAGCTGCATGCAGTTCGCGAAACCTCCATTGGTTTGATCACGTGGTCTGACCATGCCCCTATATCAATGACATATGCCCCATCACAGGTTGCTTCACATGCGACACGCACATGGTAATTGAATGAAAGCCTCTTACAGATCCCAGAAGTAGTATCAGAAATCAAAGAACTGCCTCTATACTTTTTAGACAAATCGAACTCCTGATAGTAACCCAGGCATAGTATGGGAGGCTGGGAGGCTCACAAGACAGTCATACGAGGCATTTTTATTAAACACGGCTCCAGAATTAAAAAAGAGACAAGGAACGACAATTAAATCTGCTTCTGACCAAACTTCAAGCCACGGAGTCTAAAACACAAAGACGCACCCTCTCAGGTGATAGAACGAGAATTGGCTGAAATTCGGGCACAAATCAACGACCTTCTACAATACAGAGCTAAGGCAGCATTGCAGAAATGCAGGAAAATCAGTTATGCATATGGGGATAAGTGGGAAAATATTAGCCAGGTCAATTAAGGAACAAAAACTCAAATCATACATACCACATATTATGTCCTCAAAAGCCCAGAAAATAGCTTTGCCATTGGAGATTTTGGAGACTGAGATTTTTACGCATCCCTCTATAACATACCATCTGCTACAAACTCCCAATCACTGATGGATGAATATGTGCAAGCAGCCCAGATGCCCACTATTACACCTGAAATTAAAGCGGAACTAGACAAACCAATAAGTTTAGAGCAACTGACAATAGCAGTAAACTCTAATAAACCGGGAAAGGCCCCCGGCCCGGACGGTCTTACCCTGCAATACTATAGAACCCTGCTTCCTACACTAGGACCCTTTATGGTAGATTTGTTTAATGGCTTGGGCAATGATGAGGCCCTTCCTAGAGATACGTTAAAAGCATACATATATCCGTTATCCCGAAGGAAGGCAAGGATCCGACCCGATGTGGCAGTTATAGGCCAATTTCTCTTCTAAACGCTGATCTTAAACTGTTCACTAAAATTTTGGTGACTCGTCTAGCAATTCACCAACAGATTTGGTACATCTAGATCAAGTAGGCTTTGTCCCTACTAGGGAAGCAAGGGACAATACAACCAAAGTCCTAAATTTGCTACATGTAGCTAAAACTTCCCTCACACCATGCGTATTTCTTAGTACGGACGCGGAAAAAGCATTAGATCGGGTGAACTGGCAATATATGTTCACGGTTCTTCGACATCTGGGCCTAGGAGATACCATTATTCAATGGATTACTACAATTTATTCACAACCTATGGCTAAAGTAAATGGGGTCCTTTCGGATCCCTTTCCTATACTAAATGGCACCAGACAGGGATGTCAGCTTTCTCCCTTGCTATTTGTTCTGTCCTTAGAACCACTTCTAAATAGAATTAGTCGAAACTTGGACATTCAGGGCATAAGTGTCGGAGGTGATCAGTACAAAATTTCGGCCTATGCCGACGATATGCTCTTTTCATTGACAAATCCGGCTATTTTGCTCCCTAATCTATTACGTGAGTTCGAGATTTATGGATATCTTTCCAACCTGGAAATTAATTTCCATAAATCAGAAGCTATGGGGATAGGGATACCTCATTCCGTGCTGTCTACATTTAAGTCTAGTTTTAAATTCAAATGGACAGCGACAGCTCTGCAATATCTAGGCACCTATATCCCGACGGAGATGTGACGCATATTTGAACTTAATTTTCCATCACTGTTGTCAAAAACCCACACGCTTTTAGAGACTTGGAATAGGGGCCTGCACTCGTGGTTTGGCAGAATTAGCCTATTAAAAATGAGTATTCTACCTAAATTTTTGTATTTACTCCAAGCCTTACCAATTAGGAGCGCCATATCCTACTTTAAACAAGTTAAAAAGTGCGTTATCAAGTTTGTGTGGGCGTATAAGAAGCCACGACTTTCTTTTCATTTAATGACTTTACCTAAGCAACATGGTGGGTTAGCTTTCCCGGATATCCGAGCATACTATCAGGCAATCCACGTAGGTAGAACTGTAGATTGGTGCCGTCATGGCCGATCTAAACTATGGGCTTTGATAGAACAGGCTCAAACATGTATTCCACTCCCAAGGGCCCTGTGGTGCTATGACCATCTCCAACCACTATTGAAAAGCCACCCCCTAATGGGAACGACGCTTCGTATAGGATCGGTAGCTATTAAACAACATTCCCTTTCATCTTCGGACTCTCCGCTATTTCCCATTCTAGGGAACCCACAATTCTCTCCTGGCCTCTGCCCCCATAAGTTCGGCAAATTACGCCGGACCGGCATAACCCAAGCATCCCATTTTTTATTGAATGGCAGATGGCCTTCCATCAAGGAACTAATGTCGGAGGAGGGTCCCTTTAAATTGACCCTTTGGTCAGCACTTCAGCTACGACATTTTCTGGATACTATACCTAATCCCTGTAATCTCGCCCGCTCCTTGACGACGTTTGAAGAATATTGCTCTGATGAAGGCAATATAACACAGGTTCTATCCAAAATATACACTATGCTGAACTATCCGGCAACTCTATCACATCCGCCATTCTTGGATAAATGGGAACAGGACCTACAACGGAAATTTACACCGGCTCAAATTCAGAATATATTTAGATTTGCTTTGAAGACATCAATTTGTACAAAAATACAAGAATCTAACTACAAACTATTGACGAGATGGTATTTCACTCCTCACCTCTTGCACCAATACTATCCTGATTAGTGATGAGCCGAACACCCCCCTGTTCGGTTCGCACCAGAACATGCGAACAAGAAAAAAGTTCGTTCAAACACGCGAACACCGTTAAAGTCTATGGGACACGAACATGAATAATCAAAAGTACTAATTTTAAAGGCTTATATGCAAGTTATTGTCATAAAAAAAAGTGTTTGGGGACCTGGGTCCTGCCCCAGGGGATATGTATCAATGCAAAAAAGTTTTAAAAACGGCCGTTTTTTCAGGAGCAGTGATTTTAATAATGCTTAAAGTCAAACAATAAAAGTGTAATATCCCCTTTAAATTTCGTAGCTGGTGGGTGTCTATAGTATGCCTGTAAAGGGGCGCATTTTTCCCGTGTTTAGAACAGTCTGACAGCAAAATGACATTTCGAAACGGCATGGGAATTCCCCACAGGGGAACCCCGAACCAAAATTAAAAAAAAAAAAAAAAAAAAAAAAAAAACTTTGACGTGGGGGTCCCCCTAAATTCCATACCAGGCCCTTCAGGTCTGGTATGGGTTTTAAGGGGAACCCCGCGCAAAAAAAAAAAAAAAAAAAAAAAAAAAAAAAAAAAGGCGTGGGGTCCCCCCAAAAATCCATACCAGACCCTTATCCGAGCACGCAACCTGGCAGGCCCCAGGAAAAGAGGGGGGGGCAAGAGTGCGGCCCCCCCCTGAACCGTACCAGGCCACATGCCCTCAACATTGGAAGGGTGCTTTGGGGTAGCCCCCCAAAATACCTTGTCCCCATGTTGATGAGGACAAGGGCCTCATCCCCACAACCCTGGCCGGTGGTTGTGGGGATCTGCGGTCAGGGGGCTTATCGGAATCTGGAAGCCCCCTTTAACAAGGGGACCCCCAGATCCCGGCCCCCCCCCGTGTGAAAAACCATTTCACTAAAAAACTGTCAATGTTAAAAATGACAAGAGACAGTTTTTGACAATTCCTTTATTTAAATGCTTCTTTCTTCTATCTTCCTTCATCTTCTTCTGGTTCTTCCTCCGGCGTTCTCGTCCAGCATCTCCTCCGCGGCGTCTTCTATCTTCTCCTCAGGCCGCTCCGCACCCATGGCATGGGGGGAGGCTCCCGCTCTTCTTCTTCTTCATCTTCTTCTGGTATGGAATTTAGGGGGAACCCCACGTCATTTTTTTAAATTTTGGCCGGGGTTCCCCTTAATATCCATACCAGACCTGAAGGGCCTGGTATGGAATTTAGGGGGGACTCCGTCTTTTTTTTTAATTTTGGTTCGGGGTTCTCCTGTGGGGAATTCCCATGCCGTTTTTATCAATGAACTTCTATGTGTATTGTCGGCAATGCAATAGCCGCGAGTAGTTTTAAATGGGTTTTTTCCTTTCGAAATGTCATTTTGCTGTCAGACTGTTCTAAACATGGGAAACATGCGCCCCTTTACAGGCATACTATAGACACCCCCCAGCTATGAAATTTAAAAGGAATATTACACTTTTATTTTTTGACTTTAAGCATTATTAAAATCACTGCTCCTGAAAAAATGGCTGTTTTTAAAACTTTTTTTTGCATTGATCCATGTCCCCTGGGGCAGGACCCAGGTCCCCAAACACTTTTTATGACAATAACTTGCATATAAGCCTTTAAAATTAGCACTTTTGATTTCTCCCATAGACTTTTAAAGGGTGTTCCGCGGCATTCGAATTTGCCGTGAACACCCCAAATTGTTCGCTGTTCGGCGAACTTGCGAACAGCCAATGTTCGAGTCGAACATGAGTTCGACTCGAACTCGAAGCTCATCCCTAATCCTGATACTACTGCTCTTGGTTGGAGATGCCTGGGAGACAGAGGCACATTACTCCACATATTCTGGTCATGCCCCAAATTGACTAACTTCTGGACGACAGTCCGAGAAGTGACTCAAAAGTTCACAGAATATAAGATACCTGGTGATCCGGCATTTTTCTTATTGCATGTTTCTAATATCCCTGTCAAATGCTATCAAAAAATCAATTCTGGGGCACCTTCTCAATGCTGCAAAGTCCTGCATTCCACTTTACTGGAAAAAATAATTACCACCAACGGCGGCCGATTGGCTGCGTAAGGTGATAGACATCAGTAGAATGGAGGACTTGCTGGCGGCTGAGCGAAACCAACAGGACAAGTACCTCATGATTTGGAGTGTCTGGAAACAGTTCATCCACTCTACAGCGGGAGTAGCCCTCCTTAGACAAGAGAGTCATGTATGAATATTATTCTTTATACGCCTTGGCTGTCCTTCTTGGATGTTTTTTGTTTTTTTTGTTTTTGTTTTTTCTTCCCCCCTTTGTTTTGTGGTTTGTTTGTTTATTTGTTTTTGTTAATTTATTAGAAATAGGAAAAAAGAAACGAGCGCAGTCAGGTTTGCTACCTGAATCCCTTTTATATACTTCTCCTATTAGATAACAAGGGGCGGTGCCGGTCGGGGACTGGCCCTCAAAATAACTATACTGATCTGCACCACCAGATATAGATGAATAGGGTTATATTGCAGATGTAATCCGTATGTTATATATTTTTTTTTTTCTCTGTTGTATTGACCTGACTTTGCCCGTTGTGGGCGTGAATAAAAGTTCAGCACAGGAAGAGGCCATGGAGGAAGAAGAGGAGGAGGAGGGGGTGGAGGAGAGAGGTGTGGCAGAATCACCACTAGTGTTAGTTTGGAGGCGTGGTGGCGGAACAACCTCCACCCTGCACCCTGTCCTGCATCCTTCCCAGCTGCCAGAAGAGTCACCCAGTGCGCGGTGAAAGATAGGTAACGTCCCTGTCCATGCCTGCTGGACCATGAGTCAGCGGTAATATGCACCTTACCGCTGACCGCCCTGTCTAGCGAGGCCAAGACATTGCCTTCCACATGCCGGTAGAGAGCCGGAATTGCCTTCCGTAAAAAAAATTGGCGTTTGGGAACCTGCCACTGAGGAACATCACATTCCACAAACTCACGGAAGGGGAAGATTCTACCAACTGAAAAGGCAGCGGTTTAAGTGTTAGCAATTTAGCCAAGCTAGCATTCAACCGTTGGGCATGTGGATGTCTGGGAGCGAACTTTTTTCGGCGGTGCAGCAGCTGGGGAAGGGAAATTTGCCTGGTACAATCTGACATTGGTGTACTGATAGCAGATTGCCCACAAGTACTTTGCTGTGACACACCTAATTCTACACCTTCATTCCTCTCAGTGCAGGTTTCAGAGAGGACTGAAGGTATAGTGGGGTTGGAGATCCCAGCTGATGAGGAGCAAGGAGAGGTCCACTTTGTTCTTGGTGTGGGTCTTTTAGGTACGCTTGCCAACGAACTGCATGGCAGGTCGACATATGTCTGGTCAAGTATGTGGTACCTAAGCAGGTGGCCACGTGAGATACGCTTGAGACATATGTTGCAAATAGCAGCAGTGGGATCTGATGCACTCATCTCAAAAAAGGCCCACACCAAAGAACTTTTGGTGTGATGCAGTCAGTGCGCTGCCCTTAAGCTGGCCCCTGGAGGGCATCCTGGCTCGTTGGAGATGTGCCTCCTTTTCCTCCTCCTCCTCTCTCCTATCAGGCACCCACATGGAGTCAGTGACCTCATCATCCCCTCCCTCCTCACCACTGGAGCAAACCTGGCAGAATTCCGCAGCTGGGGGAACATGACTGCCAGATTGCTGTCCTTCTTGGGCACCCCCTCTCTCTGGGCTCACGTGACTGCATTCCTCTAGCTGTGTACCATCATCGAAGCCTGCAAAACGCTGGGCATCCTCCTGGAGCATGTACCCAACACTGTGGTCAAACAGTTCGGGTGACTCCTCAGGAGGGGCTAGGGAAGGAGTGCCTGATGCCATTGAGCCGAAGGAAGAGGCCGTGTTGGCATCTGCTTTACCAGACAAAGTACCCTGATACCGTCTCCACAACCAGCGCTGTTGCCTCTAGACACAGAGCCTGCTTGCCCACTTTTATTGGCTTGTGACTGTCTTCCCCTCCTTGTTGGCCTTCCAGACATACTAATGGTCTGCAGTGAGATGTAGCTGCACAAAGCTGGGATGTATATATATTATATATACATACATATATACACATACATACACACACACACACACACACACACACACACACATTATATTGCAGCTAGCAGAATCAACTGCCTGCCTGTAGTATTATTAGTATGAGAACACCAGCAAGTAACTTCAGGTAGCTTTAGGTGCACACTGTGCAGAGGACACAGTACACTAACTGTAAATACTGCAGCTGCCTGCCTGTGGTACTAATAGGAATAGAAGAACACCAGCAATTGTTTTCAGGTAGCTTTAGGTGCACACTGTGCAAAGGACACAGTACACTAACTGTAAAAACACCTGCTTGCCTGTCAGTAGGAAGAGAATAACAGGAATGAATCTAGCTAAACTGAATACAGGATAGATAGGTAGATAGACATACACACACACACACAATACACTGTAAGTGCAGCTAACTGACTCGCCTGCCTACTCTAACTTATATCAAATGACTCTCTCTCCCTCTCTCTCTCTCTCTCCGCAACACACTACACAAGGCCACCACGCAGGTGGCCTTATATAGTGTGGGGCGTGTACTAAACCCCTTGAGCCATAATTGGCCAAAGCCACCCTGGTTTTGGCCAATTACGGCTCTCTGTACAGACGGTGCTGTGATTGGCCAAGCATGCGGGTCATAGTGTATGCTTGGCCAATCATCAGCCAGCAATGCACTGCGATCCCACAGTGAATTATGGGCCGTGACGTGCCACTTGAATTTGGCGCGAATGGCCCATAACGTTCGCAATTCGATGAATGGTCGAACAAGCGATGTTTAAGTCGAACATGGGTTCGACTCGAACTTGAAGCTCATCCCTATTTGAGATATTGATGTATGTAAAATATATATATTGCACGTACATCAAATACAGTTAAAAACCAGCCTTTTTGTAACATAGTACAAGACATGTCGAACAGCTCTGTGTTGCGATCTCACCACTGCTTCATTTGTTAGACATCAGAACACCATCGCAGCTTCAACATACAGCTGCCATGAAGCCACGTCCACAATGTATAGAGACTCCCTCTGAGTCAAAAACAACAGTGTGGGACTACCCCTTACCCGGTCTCAACAGCTATACCCCTCCCCTCCCGATCCAAAAGCCCTCCACCCTTTTGTGATGATCCTGGTTGAGCATACTATTGCAAAAATTCTTGTATGGATCTAATGTTTCATCTGGTGCATGTTAGATAATGTACTTTACTTTGAATTGCTCTTTCATGTTCCAAAATACTGTTTTATACTTTATATGCTTAAATGTTTGCTCTGCGTTTGGCTTAAATACAGGATTAATTTTAAAAAATGTGGATGTACATATCATGCATATAATAACTGAACCAATACCTTGTGTTGTTCTAAATGAGTTTAAGCCTGTTTCCCCCTCTTTCCTCTTCTCTATGTACAGGCAATCTCCCATGGGAGATACTGGTAATCTCTTTGCATAGCCATGATTCTGTCCGTAGATGCTGTCATTCAACTAAAAATAGATGATATTGAGCCCAGCAAAAAACACTGGTTTGGGTTCTGTTCAGCTGTCTAGGACCAAATGCCACTTACAAATAATTTACTTGGTTTAGAGGCTTGTTTTTTTCTTCTTATTTACTGTGATGTTGGTGATCTCTATAACTGTAATAATTTGTTATAATGCTTATTTATATCTGTTTCTTATTTGCTTCCTGCAAATTCAACATCTTCATTTATATTGCCAGAAGACAAGAAACCAAATCTTCTGTGGTTTTGTTATTTACATGTGGCCTGAATACCCAGAGGTCTGCAATTTTACTAAGAGGTGATTGACTTCCTAAATCTTTGTGCCATTAAATAAACAATCTGCATATGTAATATGCTGTTGATAATTTGAAACATAATAAACAGAACTGTAGCAAAGTAAACACATCCTATAAACTGCGACGGCTTTGAAAATGTTTAACTGAGCTGGCAATCGATATGAAAGAGAAACTTTTCCATTACGGCATCTGTTCAAAAAGAACTGCTATTACTAGAATTATACTTTTACACAAGATATTATTTATAGTTATATGTCTTTTAATGCCTTGTGTTCAGCTAGATAATGAAACTGAAAAATAATAATCATATACTGTATATATGGGAGGCTGACTAAGTTGAACAGCTAAATTTAAAAGGTTCTGTGTGCCAAATTACAACTGCTTTTTAATACACATGGAACACCACAACAATTTTTTTTTTTTGTAAAGTACTGTACATATTTTGTGTTTAGTAAGCTGAATACATTATCTTGTAAATTACTAAGACTTTCAAAATGTTTAAAGTATATGTCAAGTAATTTTTTTTTTTTGGTAGAATAGGGAATAGTTAACGATTATGTTTAGCACCAGAAGATCACCGAAGCAGGGGTATTAGGAGGGGGGTGAAGACTTTGGATTTCAACTTCTGTAGTCAGCATATAATAAAATAAAATGGGATTAGGCTTTAGGAGCATTGCCTGTTTTTTGTTTTTTTTTAAATGATGTAGGTCACTATGGAAATACAAGGGAAGTGACGTAGGCACGCACCGGCGGTGATCCTTTGTTTACCCTAATCACCACTGGGCTGCCTTGGACGCATGCGCTGGCGTCTCATATATAGCCAGCTAGCCAGCCATTTCTGTCCAGGCCATCATCCAGGCACCACACGCCATACGGCGGATAACTTAAGCCACAGGTAGGCTTCCTACATTTGGGGTACACACGCTTTCTTACCTTACCTCATTAGCTTGACTGTTCATCCCTTAAATTTGTACACATATAGGACCCGTTTGTAGTTGGACATCCGGACATTTATTCTGGGGCTATTTAGCCTACACCACTAGTTTCAGCAAACTGGTTGTCCCTCTTGTTCAGACGTTAAAGCGGGGTTCCACCCAAATTTTGAACAATATCTGTATGTATTCTCTTCCTTGCCTAGATGCTGACATGCCATTTAAATCGCCGTAATTACCTTTTATTTTTCTATTCTTCTTTGCACTTCCTGGTTCTCCTCCCGTGGGAGTAGGTGTGTTTCTAGCCTCTCCCAGACTCCTGGGAGCTAGTCTCAGGCTTCCCAGGATGCCACTGAGCATGTGCGGGAACGAGCAGTGAATGCTGGGAGCACAGCATTCACCACATCCAGGAAATAAATGCTTGTGGGCTTCAAATGCCCACAATGAAGATGGAAACCGCCTGCAGTGAATAATATAAGTTATTGTTTCCGACGAAATCTGACACAGGCGGACATATTACACACAATATGTGAGTATGTAATGCTGAGAAGAAAAGTTTGTGAATGAACAAAAAAAAAAAAAAAAAAAAAAAAAAAAAAAAAAAAAAGGGGATATAGATAGGTGGACCCCCGCTTTAAGTAGTTGGACATATATGTTATTCAACAGGTATACATCCTCTTTTCCTCCTCCCCATTAATGTATGCTATGGATCACTCATCACCTGCATTTGTGTTTTAGGCCTATACCTCAGAGGGGCTCTTCATTCACTTATAGTTCCCTCCCCTCTTTCCATCATGTGGTTTTCTTCTTTCTTGCACATTTTTGGTGCTTTCTTGCATATTCAATGCACTTACTCCACCCTGCTTCACCCATAGTTTTTGTTTTTATATTTGTTTCTTTTGCTTTGGTGGTCTCTGGTCCTGGCTATAGTTATTCAGTCCTTCTCTATACGAGATAACAATCTGGTCTGATAGAAATCTTAAATTTCCAATTTTTCTCATTATGCAGATATTATGCACCTTAAGAGTGTGACAAACACACAAACAATATTCTCAACCTGTGCACTCTATAATATCATTTTGGACTCTTCGGTCCTTAGTGCCGGCTTATATGGAATCATCACACTGGGTATGTCCATGGGCCGTTTTTGCATTGTCTGTTTATTTATTTTGTCGATGAATACCTTTCACATATAGGTCCATGTACCTTTATGCTTGTTTATTTTTGATCCAACTACAATCCCTTTTTCTTTGCATTACTCCTTTTTGTTCTCTGTTTGTACGGTTTGACATATTTACGCTCTGCATATATGTGTTCTCTGACATATCTTTGTCATTTTAGAACATATTTGAATGCTAAAAATTGTTTGAACCCCTGATGAAGGTATTTGAACATCTCATACGGAAACACGTCGGGCATCTGGGCATTCATATCTCATACCAATATGTATATAGCATTTTAATGACATTCCATGTAATTTATGCTGTGCATTTTTGTCAATTGTGGATTTTATATGTTTTTTCATCATTAAAGTTTCTATTTTATGGATTTCTTTGAGTGGGTGGTCTATTTAAAGTCCCAATTGAGGGGGTTACCCTCACCTCCTTTTACTGTGACAACACAAAATTACATTTTTATTTACATTTTCTTTACTACTTCTAAGCTACTGTAATAAATACAACATTGTATGTGGTTCTTGTATTCTTTTTTTTTCTCTTAAACACTACTTTAATTTGGTTAGAAAAGATGGCATACAGTCATAGCAACAACCAGTTCATATTCTTTAACCACTTGCCCACTGGGCACTTAAACCCCCTTCCTAACCAGGCCAGTTTTCAGCTTACAGCACTCTCACATTTTGAATGACAATTACTCAGTCATGCAACACTGTAGCCATATGACATTTTTGTCCTTTTTTTCACCCACATAGAGCTTTCATTTAGTGAAATTGAATCACCACTGGGTTTTAATTTTTTGTGCAAAAAAAAAAAAAAAACGAACGTTTTGTAAAAAAATTCATTTTTCTTCATTTCGGTTATGAAATTTAGCAAATTAGTAATTTTTCTTTATAAATGTTGGCCAAAAGTTATACTGCTATATATCTTTGGTAAAATGAACCCAAATCAGTGTATATTATTTGGTATTTGTGGAAGTTATAGTCTTCAAGCTATGGTGGCAATCATTTAAAATTGATCACACCTGATGTACTGACAGCCTCATTTCTTGAGAAACTAACAAGCCAGGAAAGTACAAATACCCTCCAAATGACACATTTTTGGAAAGTAGACATTCCAAGGGATTCAGTAAGAGGCATGGTGAGTTGTAATTTTTTCCCACAATTCTTTGCCAAATGATTTTTTTTTCCCCCACATATTACCGAGTTATACCTACACATACTTGCAACTACAACCCAAAACACATTCCGCTACTCCTCCTGAGTATGGCGATACCACATGTGCGAGACTTTTACACAGCCTAGTCATATACAGTAGAGAGGCTCAACATGCAAGTAGCACCTCCAGGCATTCTAGGAGCATAAATTACACATATTTCCTGACTATCACACTTTTGAGGGATCTGGAGCACCAGGACAATAAAAACGCCCACAAAATGACCCCATTTTGGAAAGCAAACACCCAAACATATATTCTATGAGACATAATGAGTCTTTTGAACATGTCATTTTTTTCCACAAGTTTTTGGAAAATAAACACTTTTTTTTTTTTTTTTTTACACAAAGTTGTCCATTTATAAGATATTTATATAGCATGCACATACCACAAATTATACCCCAAAATACATTCTGCTACTCCTCCTGAGTATGGCAGTATCACATGTGTGGGTCTTTTACACAGCCTGGTCACATACAGAGGCATGGATGAGATACATATAGGCACAGGTGAGCACTGCTGCGGCCTCCCTCCTCGCACACTGTACCGATCGGTGTGTACAGTGAGGGAGGAGAGGAGAGAGCTGAACCGGACATGCGTTGGTTTGTTGACAAGTGATCGCTCCATCATTGGATGAAGCGTTCACCTGGTAACGGTCTGCTGTTATTGGCTCTTCGTCACGATCCATGATGCACTGGGTCTGGGGAACCTGGCGAGCATGGACACTTCTATGTGCGCGCCCCAGGGGGAACGTCATTGTATGCCCTCCCAGAATTAGCCGACCACGCTGTAGCCGTCATTTGGCTATGGCCTGGTTGGCAAGTGGTTAAGCTGCATGAAAAAAAAAAAAAAAAAAAAAAGTTGCCACATTCCCATAACAACCATTTATGTATGATTTCTGGACATTTACAGTGCTATCATAAAGAAGTTGACTAATGAACCAAAGAAAAACAAGGTTCAAGTAGGATCTCTTAGGCCCCTTTCACACATATGGACCTTTAGTCTGATTTTCATCCATCCGTTGACAGATAAATAACGGACATCAATGCATTCCTATGGTAAAAGGAATGTAAATGGATGATCATCTATTTACATCCGTTTTTATCAGCTTCCAACAACATTCGTTTTTTTTGAACAAATAAAAGCCCTATTTTTCATCCGTTAAAAAACGTATCGGACGAAAAACGGATGTAAGCGGACATTATCCGTTTACATCCATTTTTCATCTGACCCGTTTTTGTGCAATATATTTTTTTAATTCAACAATTACATGAATAAAATATAACCTATGACCCAGGTAGTAATAAAAAAGGAAGTGATATTTAATGTGAGATTCCTGAACATATACAGTCATGACCCAAGATGTTGCACATGAGCGTCTCATAAACCTGGTCCATCCCAGGCCACGGTTATGGGACTTATGTCCTGAATATAGTTACAGGTATCAAGTGAAGAAGCTGTGGGAAGAAATCTTCATAGAAGTAATGCCAATTGAACGAAAAGCAGCATAAGCACCATGCTAAGTGTCTGCTTAATATTTTGCAGATTTAGCCTGGTTGAATCTGTTATCAGTATCACCTGGGGGCATGCTGGAACTACTATGCATCTCTCCCTTGGCATGCTTGCACCTGTAGTCCATCTACATCTCATCCGTGGCATGTTGACACCTGTAGTCCACATACATCTCATGCTTGGCACGCTGAAACCTGTAGTCCACCTATGTCTCACCCTTGGCATGGTAACACCTGTAGTCCTAATTGGGTATGAGTACAGGGGGACAGAGGCGGTTTAAACATGTTTTCAATTTTATTATAAAAAATTTTTACACTATCTTTTACTTTTTTTGTATCCTTTATTGTTATCAGAAGGGATGAACAACATCCCTTGTGATAGCATGGTGCAGTGGCAGGTCCCCTTTATGGAGAGATCTGGGGTCTATTGGACCCTCTATCTATCCTCTGGCCTCCAAAGCATCTAATCAAACCAAGATTAGTACACCTACATTTCATCCTTGGCATGCTAACACCTTTAGTCCACCTACGTCTCCCCCTTGGTATGCTGACACCTGTAGTCCACCTACGTCTCATCTTTGGCATGCTGACAACTGTAGTCTACCCACATCTCATGCTTGGCATGCTGACACCTGTAGTCCATTTGTACTCTTAAAATAACATAGCATTGTTTTGGCAATTCTTTGCGGACATTGTGTCTACTTTTCAATATAGAAAAAATAAAATGTGTTGCGCTAATTCAAAACAATGTTATAAAATTTGCACAGTGCTCAATCAATAGTGAATCCAAATAAAAAAACAATAATCACCTTCATAGGTGATGAAGTGGAAAATCTTGTACAGGGATGAGGCAAATCAAACTCCCTCCACCGCAAAGGTCCGCCACCACCAAAGGTATAAGATATACTCTTACCGGATAGCCGGGACCTCCTGTTAGGAAGGTTAAACATGCTATGGGGTATTCCCCTGTTGTGCAAACTCCAGTTGGGATTGCAGGAGAAGAAGCAATAATGTCCCCTAATGTACCGGCTTCAGCAGGAATCAGGGAAGAAGCAGTGATGTCATCTCCTAGCACCACCCACAACAGTAACCACAGATTCCCAATGAATAGAACACTAATAGTGCAAAACCCTAAAACAATGTTTTATTTGTATAAAAGGTACACTCACATTGAAGAAATAAAATAGGTGCATAAAACCGTTGTATCCAGGCAGGTAAAATAGCATCTGCTTCCGGGTAACGTGATAATTAGGGATGAGCTTCGAGTCGAACTCATGTTCGACTCAAACATTGGCTGTTCGCAAGTTCACCGAACAGCGAACAATTTGGGGTGTTCGCGGCAAATTCGAATGCCACGGAACACTCTTTAAAAGTCTATGGGAGAAATCAAAAGTGCTAATTTTAAAGGCTAATATGCAAGTTATTGTCATAAAAAGTGTTTGGGGACCTGGGTCCTGCCCCAGGGGACATGGATCAATGCAAAAAAAAAGTTTTAAAAAACGGCCGTTTTTTCAGGAGCAGTGATTTTAATAATGCTTAAAGTCAATCAATAAAAGTGTAATATCCCTTTAAATTTCGTACCTGGGGGGTGTCTATAGTGTGCCTGTAAAGGGGCGCATGTTTCCTGTGTTTAGAACAGTCTGACAGCAAAATGACATTTTGAAGGAAAAAACTCATTTAAAACTACCCGCGGCTATTGCATTGCCGACAATACACATAGAAGTTCATTGATAAAAACGGCATGGGAATTCCCCAAAGGGGAACCCCGAACCAAAATTAAAAAAAAAAAAAAAAAAAAAAAAAAAAAGAAGACGTGGGAGTCCCCCTAAATTCCATACCAGGCCCTTCAGGTCTGGTATGGATTTTAAGGGGAACCCCGCGCCAAAAAAAAAAAAAAAAACGGCGTGGGGTCCCCCCAAAAATCCATACCAGATCCTTATCTGAGCACGCAACCTGGCAGGCTGCAGGAAAAGAGGGGGGGACGAGAGTGCGGCCCCCCCTCCCTCCTGAACCGTACCAGGCCACATGCCCTCAACATTGGGAGGGTGCTTTGGGGTAGCCCCCCAAAACACCTTGTCCCCATGTTGATGAGGACAAGGGCCTCATCCCCACAACCCTGGCCGGTGGTTGTGGGGGTCTGCGGGCGGGGGGCTTATCGGAATCTGGAAGCCCCCTTTAACAAGGTGACCCCCAGATCCCGGCCCCCCCCCTGTGTGAAATGGTAAGGGGGTACATAAGTACCCCTACCATTTCACGAAAAAAGTGTCAAAAATGTTAAAAATGACAAGAGACAGTTTTTGACAATTCCTTTATTTAAATGCTTCTTCTTTCTTCTATCTTCCTTCATCTTCTGGTTCTTCTGGTTCTTCTGGCTCTTCTGGTTCTTCCTCCGGCGTTCTCGTCCAGCATCTCCTCCGCGGCGTCTTCTATCTTCTTCTCCTCGGGCCGCTCCGCACCCATGGCATGGGGGGGAGGCTCCCGCTCTTCTTTTCTTCTTCTTTTCTTCACCGGGCCGCTCCGCAATCCATGCTGGCATGGAGGGAGGCTCCCGCTGTGTGACGGCGCTCCTCGTCTGACAGTTCTTAAATAACGGGGGGGGGGGCCACCCAGTGACCCCGCCCCCCTCTGACGCACAGTGACTTGACGGGACTTCCCTGTGACGTCACGGGGAATGCCACAGGGAAGTCCCGTCAAGTCACCGTGCGTCAGAGGGGGGCGGGGTCACCGGGTGGCCCCGCCCCCCGTTATTTAAGAACTGTCAGACGAGGAGCGCCGTCACACAGCGGGAGCCTCCCTCCATGCCAGCATGGATTGCGGAGCGGCCCGGAGAAGAAAATGAAGAAGAGAAGAAGAGAAGAAAAGAAGAAGAGAAGAGCGGGAGCCTCCCCCCCATGCCATGGGTGCGGAGCGGCCCGAGGAGAAGAAGACAGAAGACGCCGCGGAGGAGATGCTGGACGAGAACGCCGGAGGAAGAACCAGAAGAGCCAGAAGAACCAGAAGATGAAGGAAGATAGAAGAAAGAAGAAGCATTTAAATAAAGGAATTGTCAAAAACTGTCTCTTGTCATTTTTAACATTTTTGACACTTTCTTCGTGAAATGGTAGGGGTACTTATGTACACCCTTACCATTTCACACAGGGGGGGGGCCGGGATCTGGGGGTCACCTTGTTAAAGGGGGCTTCCAGATTCCGATAAGCCGCCCGCAGACCCCCACAACCACCGGCCAGGGTTGTGGGGATGAGGCCCTTGTCCTCATCAACATGGGGACAAGGTGTTTTGGGGGGCTACCCCAAAGCACCCTCCCAATGTTGAGGGCATGTGGCCTGGTACGGTTCAGGAGGGAGGGGGGCCACACTCTCGTCCCCCCCTCTTTTCCTGCGGCCTGCCAGGTTGTGTGCTCGGATAAGGGTCTGGTATGGATTTTGGTCCCCCTTAATATCCATACCAGACCTGAAGGGCCTGGTATGGAATTTAGGAGGACTCCCACGTCATTTTTTTTTTTTAATTTTGGTTCGGGGTTCCCCTTTGGGGAATTCCCATGCCGTTTTTATCAATGAACTTCTATGTGTATTGTCGGCAATGCAATAGCCGCGGGTAGTTTTAAATGAGTTTTTTCCTTCAAAATGTCATTTTGCTGTCAGACTGTTCTAAACACAGGAAACATGCGCCCCTTTACAGGCATACTATAGACACCCCCCAGGTACGAAATTTAAAAGGGATATTACACTTTTATTGTTTGACTTTAAGCATTATTAAAATCACTGCTCCTGAAAAAACGGCCGTTTATAAAAGTTTTTTTTGCATTGATCCATGTCCCCTGGGGCAGGACCCAGGTCCCCAAACACTTTTTATGACAATAACTTTCATATAAGCCTTTAAAATTAGCACTTTTGATTATTCATGTTCGTGTCCCATAGACTTTAACGGTGTTCACATGTTCGAACAAACTTTTTTCCTGTTCGCATGTTCTGGTGCGAACCGAACAGGGGGGTGTTCGGCTCATCCCTAGTGATAATGTAGAAACGTAACTCATCCCTACGCATTTCATCACTATAGAAATTCTACCCGGGCCTCTTTTTCGATACACCTGACTTTCTACGAAATGTCATAGACTGAAGATCGGAAGTGTCAAATATTGGAACATGTCATATTGACCTGTTCATAGCAATGGTATTGCAAATAGCAGTTTGATCCTCCTGTTCTTGGTTCTCCTTAGGCAAGAAAGCTAGGGCGATTTCAAATCCCCAGACCGGTGAAGCGGCATCCCCAGTGTCTGACAACAGGGGATTGCAGAACACTGGTAGAGCGGGGCTTGAGGGGGGTGGGGGGTGGGGAGGGGTCCAGTGCAAGGTCACCTTACAGATTTTCATTGAACTTACTCTTTAAAAAACAGTGGCTCTCAACCCTGTCCTCAAGTACCCCCAACAGGCCATGTTTTGGGAATTTCTTAGATAACATAGCTGTCCAAAATACCAAGCCATTGACTGATTTTTTTTTTTTGTATAATCACTTTTTATTTTCAGATAAACACATAACAGGACATGTCCAACAAATGTAAGTCATATAGTCATCGACCACGCAGGGTCATGTAGGTGACAATTATTAGGTATTTAGGTTGAACAAAAACATATATTACCATGTAACAAAGAAAAGTGCTAATCATGGGAAGACTCTAGAAGGCCCACAAAAGGGGCAACAAAGAAGCATCTTAAATGTTATATGTCTGTGGGATATACAAGTATTGCGAGACTAGCCCAAAGGTTCCCCAGGGGCAAACCCTAAGTGGGCCGCCTTCTGGAGTGTGTGAGGCGTGTGGTTCGTTGGCTCGCGGTCGGAGCAAGAGGGGGGGGGGCCCAAAGGCCTCCATCAGTCTGCCCCCCCAGCTCCCACACGAACACCACAGAGCAGTATTTGCGCCCATATGGAGTCGGCTGAATTCCTAGAGAACCCATCTCAGAGGGCATTGGAGCCATACTAGTCAACTTTTAACCAATTGTCCCACATGAGTTTCCCACGTAATTATTATAAATGAACAAAAAGGAGTGGTAAAACACAATAAAGAGGGAAAGAACAGTAAGATGAAGAAAGGGAGGAGAAAGGAGAGAAAGGTGGAAAGGGAAGAAGGGTTGGATCAGGTTACCTGTAAGTAAAGTGGAGCGTCTTCCACATCTGCAACGGACCCGCCCTGACTAAGTTCAGGAGTCCATGAGTAGATTTAAATCCTAAGGTTGGGCCGGAAGGGCCAGGTCTTCGCTGTCCTAAGGTCTCTAAGTGTGGGGTCTGCCAATTCCAATAGTGCAACGTCTAAACTGGAAGGCACCTTGGTAGAGTCTAAAGTGTATTCGGTCCAGGGCATCCAAATGTTGTGAAATCGGTCTTTATGGCCTTTATTAGTCGCCACCCAATCCTCAGCCTCCCAGATCTCACTCACCCTATTGATCCACTCATCTCTTGTGGGGATCGTGGGTTTCTTCCAATAAATTGGAATCAAGCGTCTTGCTGCATTCAACAAATGAGGCATCACACTTTTCTTATAGTTACGGAGTGGGATCGGGGGGACGTGCAGGAGAAAGTGAGTTGGAGAGA
Organism: Aquarana catesbeiana; assembly: GCF_042186555.1. Taxonomy (NCBI): domain Eukaryota; kingdom Metazoa; phylum Chordata; class Amphibia; order Anura; family Ranidae; genus Aquarana; species Aquarana catesbeiana. The sequence goes on along the minus strand of NC_133324.1, from coordinate 451,509,548 downwards.
AAGGGACATCCATCTGTCACTATTTTTATTTGATTTCGTATGTCTTCCAAGAAGGGTTTAATCAGGGAGCAGTCCCACCATATGTGCTTTAGCATACCTCGCTGTCCGCAGCCTCTCCAGCACAACTCGGATGTGGAAGGGTAAAAGCGGGTCAGGTCCGCTGGTACTCTGTACCATCGGGACAGTAGCTTAAAGTTCGTTTCCTGGGTTTTGGACTTTATTGAGGATGAGTGGGTAAGGCGATATAAACGTGTTAAGTCTGTCTTTGTAAAAGTTAATCCTAAATCATTCTCCCAGCACCTTATATAGGCAGGTGTAGTATGAGGGAGCGCTGAGCCTAGCAATTTGTACAGTTCCGAGACCAAGTGTGGTATGGGTTCTTCTGCAATGAAAAGTTGCTCAATGTGGGTGAGAAGCGCAGGGTCTCTAATCTTATTGCCATGTAATTGAAAGAAATGGTGTAACTGCCTGTACTTCCAAAAGTTCATTGGTGTGCCCTGTCAACCTATAGGCAAAGCATCAAAACTCAAGAGTCTACCGTCTTTCATGAGCTTACGACAACTGGCATCTCCATCTTCTACCCATGATTCAAAGAAGCCCATTTGCTCCCCTGGGGGGGGGGGTTTCAGCAGCGAGTTAATCTTATCCCAGACCGACAGTACTTGAGTCGTAAAGGGGGAAGTCGTCTCCAACAATCCCCTATGCTCCCGGGACAACCAGGGAGCATATGATAAGTTTCTGCCCGCTAGGCATTTCTCTAAGGACACCCAGTTTTGAGCGAGTATGGAAACGCCAGTTAAGCATCCTCTGCAAAGCTATGGCTCTATAATATCGTCTGACGTCTGGAAGACCTAGACCCCCATTCTGTTTTGAACGTCGTAGAACCCGAAGGGCTATTCTAGGTTTGCGTGTGTTCCATATAAAATCTGACAGTAGGCTGGACAGTCTGTCAAAAAAAGGTTGAGGTAGGGGGATTGGTAGCATTTGTAAAAAGAACAGAATGCGGGGTAAAATATTCATCTTTATTATATTCATTCTACCTAGCCATGTAAAAGCCATCTGCGTCCATTGGGAGATGCCTTTTTTTGACCACAGCTAACAGTGGGAGATAATTGGCGGTATATAGGCTATCAAAGCTATCTGTGAGTTGCACACCCAGGTATCGTATAGAGGACGTAGCCCAAGTAAAGGGAAAGGCGGTTTTAAAGGTGGGGCGCCAGGCAGAGGGGGAGAATTTCAGATTTAGAAAAATGTATTTTAAAATTTGAAAGAGACCCAAAGAGCTTCAGTTCCTTCATTAATTCATTGGGCAATGAGAGCAGGGGGTCTGAAACATGAAACAGGACGTTGTTGGCATACGCCGAGAGTTTATGTTCTGTATTACCAACTTTAAGGCCTTTAATGTCAGGGCTAGCATGTACTGTGCGGAGAAATGGCTCCAGCACTAAAGTGAACAGGAGTGGTCAAAGAGGACACCCCGGTCACGTGCCGTTACTAATGGGGAAGCGAGCTGAAAGAGTCCCATTTACCGTAACCTGGGCGCAGGGTGTGGAATATAGGGCCATAATGGAGGACAGCATTCGTGGACCTAGCCTCAGCGACCAGAGCACCTCTACCAAATAAGACCAGTCAACGCGGTCGAACGCTTTTTCAGCGTCTGTTGACAATATAAGATAAGGCTGTGGTTCTGGGCGGGTATGAGCCCAGTGAATGAGGTGCACTGCCCTGAGAGAGTTGTCTCTGGCCTCCCTACCCGTTATGAAACCTGTTAGATCTGGGTGGACAATTTCGGGGACAAGATGTTTAAGTCTATTTGCCAGTATTTTCGCTAAAATTTTTATGTCCAGGTTAAGGAGAGAGAATGGACGACAGCTTTGGGGGAAGGTGGGATCCTTGCCCTCTTTCGGAATCACGGTGATATGAGCTAGAAGGGCCTCCGGGGGGGGATAGTCCCACCATCTGCTATAGAGTTAAAGTATTTACACATAGGAGTCTCCAGATGAGTCAGGAAGGCCTTGTAATATGCCTTCGTGAACCCATCGGGTCCAGGGCTCTTCCCATTGGGCAAGGAGTCCACCATAGCACGAAGCTCCTTTAGAGTAATTGGGAGATCTAGGTCCAAGGATTGTTCGTCTGTGAGCGCTGGGAGGCCAGCTGCAGTCAGGTAGTCTCGGATCGCACGTTGTCTAGTGTCTCATGAAGCGGGAGGAAGTCTGGAATCTAAGTTATATAGGGCGGCATAATAAGCTCGGAACTCCGCCGCAATTTTAGAGGAGTGTAAGAGCGGGGCCCCTGAAGCATCGTGTAATTTATGTATGCACATCTGTGCATGACGCTTCCGAAGGGCACGAGCTAGCATTCAACCGCATTTGTTCCCGTGTTCGTAGTATTTATGTGCTATGAATCTAAACTGTTTGGGAGTTTGACGGTCATATAGGCGCAGGAACAGTTCCCGTAGCTCTATCAGTTCCTTCAACGCCTCAGGACTCCCATTAGCTTTGTGTCCAAGTTCTGCCTTCTAAAGCGCAGTGTGTACTCTCAAGGAATCTGCCTGACGTATCTTTTTGAGTCTGGAACCTTGAGAAATCAGTGTCACCCTAACCACAGCCTTATGAGCTTCCCAGACCAACCCCTCATTTTGTTTGTCGATTGGGTTTTCCTTAAAATAATGGGATAGGGTGTCTGCGACCTCAGCCATCACTACCGCGTCAGCTAGTAAATTATCGTTAAGTTGCCATGTCCATGTTCTCTGCATGTCTGATGGCAAGGTAAAGGCCATTGTTACCGGGGCATGGTCGGAAATAGAGATGGAGCCAATGGACGCAGACTCTAAGAGTTCAAGAATATTACGGTCTACGTAGATGTGATCAATGCGAGTATATAGGTCATGCACTTTAGAATAGTAGCTAAAGTCACGGTCTAGTGGTTGAAGCGTCCGCCAGCTATCGGTCAGTAAATGGGACTGAATAGTCTTGCGGAAGTGTTTAACCACTTCAGCCCCGGAAGGATTTACCCCCTTCCTGATCAGAGCACTTTTTACAATTTGGCACCGCGTAGCTTTAACTGCTAATTGCGCGGTCATGCAATGCTGTACCCAAACGAAATTTGCATCCTTTTCTTCCCACAAATAGAGCTTTCTTTTGATGGTATTTGATCACCTCTGCCGTTTTTATTTTTTGCGCTATACACAGAAAAAGACCAAAAATTAAAAAAAAAAAAAAAAAAAAAAAAAAAAAAAAAGATATTTTCTACTTTTTGTTCTAAAAAAAAAAAAAAAAAATAATCCAATAAACTCAATTTTAGTCATACATTTAGGCCAAAATGTATTTGGCCACATGTCTTTGGTAAAAAAAATGTCAATAAGCGTATATTTATCGGTTTGCGCAAAAGTTATAGCGTCTACAAACTAGGGTACATTTTCTGGAATTTACACAGCCTTTAATTTATGACTGCCTATGTCCTTTCTTGAGGTGCTAAAATGGCAGGGCAGTACAAAACCCCCACAAATGACCCCATTTTGGAAAGTAGACACCCCAAGGAAATTGCTGAGAGGCATGTTGAGATCATTGAATATTCTTTTTTTGTCCCAAGTGATAATGACAAAAAAAAAAAAAAAAAAAAAAGTTGTCACTAAATGATATATTGCTCCCACAGACCATGGGCATATGTGGAATTGCACCCCAAAATACATTGTTGCTTCTCCTGAGTATGGGGATACCACATGTGTGGGACTTTTTGGGAGCCTAGCCGCGCACGGGACCCCAAAAACCAATCACCGCCTTCAGGATTTCTAAGGGTGTAAATTTTTGATTTCACTCTTCACTGCCTATCACAGTTTTGGAGGCCATGGAATGCCCAGGTGGCACAACCCCCCCCAAATGACCCCATTTTGGAAAGTAGACACCCCAAGCTATTTGCTGAGAGGCATGGTGAGTATTTTGCAGCTCTCATTTGTTTTTGAAAATGAAGGAAGACAAGAAAAAAAAAAAATTTTTTTTTCTTTTTTCAATTTTCAAAACTTTGTGACAAAAAGTGAGGTCTGCAAAATACTCACTATACCTCTCAGCAAATAGCTTGGGGTGTCTACTTTCCAAAATGGGGTCATGGGGGGGGGTTGCCACCTGGGCATTCCATGGCCTCCGAAACTGTGATAGGCAGCGAAGAGTGAAAACAAAAATTTACGCCCTTAGAAAGCCTGAAGGCGGTGCTTGGTTTTCGGGGTCCCGTGCGTGGCTAGGCTCCCAAAAAGTCCCACACATGTGGTGTCCCCATACTCAGGAGAAGCAACAGAATGTATTTTGGGGTGTAATTTCACATATTCCCATGGCATGTTTGAGCAATATATCATTTAGTGACAACTTTGTGAAAAAAAAAAAAAAAATTTTGTCTCTTTCCCGCAACTTGTGTCACAATATAAAATATTCCATGGACTCGACATGCCTCTCAGCAAATAGCTCGGGGTGTCTACTTTCCTTGGGGGGGGGGGGTTTGAACTGTCCTGGCATTTTATGCACAACATTTAGAAGCTTATGTCACACATCACCCACTCTTCTAACCACTAGAAGACAAAGCCCTTTCTGACACTTTTTGATTACATGAAAAAATTTTTTTTTTGCAAGAAAATTACTTTGAACCCCAAACATATATATTTTTTAAAGCAAATGCCCTACAGATTAAAATGGTGGGTGTTTCATTTTTTTTTTTTTTAAACAGTATTTGCGCAGAGATTTTTCAAACGCATTTTTTGTGGGAAAAAAAAAAAAAAACCCACGCACACTTTTTTAAATTTTAATGCACTAAAACACACTATATTGCCCAAATGTTTGATGAAATAAAAAAAGATGATCTTAGGCCGAGTACATGGATACCAAACATGACATGCTTTAAAATTGCGCACAAAACGTGCAGTGGCAACAAAATTAATACATTTTTAAAAGCCTTTACAGGTTACCACTTTAGATTTACAGAGGAGGTCTACTGCTAAAATTACTATTCTTGATCTGACCTTCGCGGTGATACCTCACATGCATGGTGCAATTGCTGTTTACATTTGACGCCAGACCGACGCTTGCGTTCGCCTTAGTGCGAGAGCAGGGGGGACAGGGGTGCTTTTTTTTTTGCTTTATTATTTTTTTGCTTTTTTCCTGTTCCTTTCATTTTTTTTTTTTAAATCATTTTTATTGTTATCTCAGGGAATGTAAATATCCCCTATGATAGCAATAGGTAGTGACAGGTACTCTTTTTTGAAAAAATTGGGGTCTTTTAGACCCTAGATTTCTCCTCTGCCTTCAAAGCATCTGACCACACCAAGATTGGTGTGATAAAATGCTTCCCCAATGGCGCTGTTTATATCTGGCGAAATCAAAGTCATAAAATGGAGGGAGGGAGACAGAATAATAGCGGGTGTCACGCCTATATCCACGCTTGCTGCAGACATAACATCTTTTTTGGGGGGGTTCGTTGGGTAGGGGTACTCGGGAGGACATAAAGAAAATGCCTCTCATGCAGCCGACTGCATTTGGTTGGGGATGTGAATGGGGGAAGTACGGGTGCTGCAGAAGTGGTGGGTTCCCAATTAGGATTGGCAAATGCAGCAGAAAGGGCACTATGGGCACAACGGGCCTGTGTTTGTCTTCTTCTTGGTGGCAGCGGGACACTACTTGTGCTTGCCACCTCACCAGCTTGAACTGCACTTATGGGACTTGCCACGTCACCACGTGTTACTGCAGTGCTGGTTTGACTACGACCGGGGTGTACTAGGCCGCTGGTGCTTGCCAGTTCACCAAAACACTACCAAAAAAACTGTTAGCGATCGCAGGGATCAGGCCTGACTCTGCGAACGCTGCAGTTATGCGTTTAGTGTTTTGTAAGTGACAGTGATCAATCGATACTGCACTTGGGTGGGCTGTGCTGGGCCAGGAGGAGGGGAAAAAAAACGCAGGTGCTAGCAGGTATCTGGGCTGATGCCGCCAACACTGCGTTTTTGGGAACCCTAAACTGCTGGGGACCCTAGTATAGATCTGATCGGATCAGATATTGATCCGTTCAGATACTATACCACTAAGGGAGGCATATGCTGCGTGCGTGGGTGTTAGCGGTACTGGCGCTGATCTGACGTTGCCTGGGGCGACGCATATCACCACCGGGCGATCAGGGGGGCTAAACCTTTATTCGGTAATAAACGGCGGGTGCTCTGACACTATAAAAAATAAACGAACTAACCAGCGTTACCCATAACAGTTATACGGTGATCAGTGGTGAAAGGGTTAACTAGGGGGCAATCAAGGGGTTAAAACATTTTATTAGGTAGTATATGGGGGTCCCTGTCGCTATAAAATGCTGACGGCGAACCTAAATTTTTACGTCCCTAACTAGCGTCACCAGCAAAACTAATACAGCAATCAGAAAAATGATCACTTAGCAACACTGGTAACGGTGTGATCAAGGGGTTTAAACTTTATTAGGGGGGGGTTAGGGGGGGTGCCCTAGACCTACAGGGGGCTAACACTAACTGCCACAAACTGACACCATGCAGTAAGCAGAAATAAAACAAAAAAAAAAAAAAACTGCTTGGTGTCAGTGTGACGGGGGGGAAAGGTGATAGGTGATCGGGGGGGGTGGGGGGGATGGGGGGTAGGGAAATCGGGGGTGTAAAGTGTGCGTGTTCACTCAGATGTCTTCTCTCCTCAGCGCCGGAATGGAAACTGCCGAGGAGAGATGACATCACATCCTCTGCCTGTGTGTACTACACACAGGCAGGGGAGGATCCTCATTAGCTGGGAGCGGTCACGGGGTGGGGGGGGGCACGAATGGATGGCCTCCCCCTCATCTCTGAACGCTCCCAGACCAAAGCCGACCACCTCTGGCACCGGGGGGGGGGGGTTCCGATCGAACCCCCCACCCGTGGGAGGCAGATCACGTATGGGTACGTGATTCTGCCTGCCCGTGTCATTCTGCTGATGTATATCAGCGTGAGGCGGTCGGCAAGTGGTTAAGAAATGCATAGGACTGTGAGGGCCTCGCATGGGATATGTCTAACAAAGGGTCAGGACTTACGTTAAAGTCACCTCCTAGAACTAGGAAGCCTTCTCTAAAATCTGCCAGGTGGTCCAGTGTATTGTCAATGAAGGCGAGTTGGTCAGCGTTCGGGGCATAAATTGTTGCGAATGTGTATTTCTGACCAGCGACACTGCCCTTCAAAAAGACGTATCTGCCCAAGGGGTCTACTTCATGGTCCAAGGGTTGAAAGGGGCATGTCTTGTGTATGGCGATAGCTGTCCCTTTAGATTTGGAGGTCAGAGATGTGCTGATAAACCACTGGTTGAAAAGGTGGGTGGGTAATTTGGGAAGGGATTTCGGCATGAAGTGAGTTTCCTGAAGGAAGATCACTTGGGTCTTCAGTCGTTTCAATTCCCCCCAGAGCTTATTTAGTTTATGTGGTGAGCAAAGGCCCCTGACATTATACGTACTTACCCGTAATGTAGCCATGGGGTGACACATAGGTGGTCAAGGTGTGTAGATTGACGGCGAGATGAAGTAAACCTGTAATGAGGGGGGAGGGAGAAGAGAAAGCAAAGAAGAGAAGGGAGAGAAAGACAAAACATATGGAGGTAAAAAACAAAAACAAAAAGTACAACCATCAAAACAGCGTGCAACACGCTCGTGTAACAACTAAGGGTCATGTTGAGGAGTCCCCCCCTAAAAAAAAAAAAAAAAAAAAAAGAGAAGAAGGAGGGAGTCCAGACCGTGACCCAAGATCCCAATGGGGAATAATACCCATAAAAATAGGGCGGCCTACGGGGGGTACGTGTGCCGTCTTAGGGAGGGGGCGAGAGGGTCTCCATCTCCGCCCACCGCATCTGACGTGGTGAGACAAGATATGGAGAAAGTGGGGGAATCCTAAAGGTTCAAAAGCATTTAGGCCTATATATAGCCTAGTAGCTAATGTTGGGAGGAAGTTCCAAGTGCAATATGCAAAGAGACATAGAACTCGTTGTCAGTTTGTTAACCAGAAAGAGTGCTTCTATTAATTCCCAGATGGGGCTGGACCCAATGAGGACTCCGAGAGATGTCGCCTGTGGTTTCTCCTGCGGTTTTAGCAGACACAGAGTCTGAGGAGCACCTCCAATCAGCAAAGTCAACCGGATCCAGGTCCAGGGAGGTCAAGAAGTGCGGGAGGTCATCTTTGGTGCGAAGGGTCACGGTTCTGCCCTCTTTAGTGACTTGGAGGCAAAAAGGGAACCCCCATCTGTACATTAGGCCTACGTCCTTGATAGCTGACAGGAGAGGACGTAGTGATCTGCGCTGCATAAGGGTGAGTCTCGAAATGTCTTGGTAAAAAGCCAAGTGTGCACCATCAAAATCAAAATAGGGTTTCCCCCTCATCTTCTGCATGATACGGTCCTTAAGCGTATATTTATGTAATTTACAGATGATGTCCCTTGGGTTGTTTGCATCTTGAGAAGGGGGTTTTAAAGCCCTGTGCGCACGGTCTATTTCGATCGTAGCAATGGCAGGCAGACCCAGAATTTCTTTAAATACTCCTTCCAGAGTGGGGATAATGTCCCTAGCATCAGTGGCTTCAGGTAAGCCCCTTATCCTGATGTTCGCCCGTCAGCTACGGTTCTCTGTGTCATCCAACTGACATAACAGGGCCTCAATCTGGTGGCCCTGCATAGTGCATTTATCTTGAAGCATGGAGAAGCATGGAGATGACAGGGAGGGCATCCTCAAATTTTTGTTCCAGGGATTCAAGCCTGCCTCCCAGGTGAGTTGTATCAGCTTTAAGCTGTGCAATGTCCTCTTTAAGAGCTTTTTCTACCCTGTCAGCAAAGCGTTCAAGATCAGCTTTCGTGGGTAGGGACATGATGTGGCGTCTGATATCTGTATCAGCCAAGGGATCTAAGTCAGCAGGATCGCTGTCCTGGGATGTGTCACTCACCGACCCTGGAGATGGTATGGGGGATTCGTCCAGCTGCTGAGACTTGCCGGCGGTGGACTTTGCGGCCTTGTGTGCACTCTGTGTCTTCCCGGCCGGCACCATCTTGGAAGGCTGGCTGCCTCCCCCGTTGTGCCCGGAGTAAAAGGAATCCAGCTGGGACTGCCGTAATCGGTCAGTCCTTTGTGGCTGGGAGGACGCCCGGTGTCTCGGGGACATACTTCGCTGCTGGAGCGGGTAGTTTTCTCTGCCGTAGCGCTGTGAAAGTGCGGCGGTGAGACGGAGCTAAGAAGACACATGTCTTCACTCCTCCATGGCCAGGACACGCCCGCCCCCCCCCCCCCCATTGACTGATTTAGAGCACCTGTGCAAGATAAAGGAAAGCCTGCAAATATGGCCTGTTGGGGAGGTACTTTACTTGAGGACAGGGTTGAGAACCACTGCTTTAAGACACAGTTTTCATTTTTTCTGTTATCCTCCTATAATGACCGATTTATGATATATTTGTGACCATTGTTACATTCTTTATTACGGTACCACCTCAAATCTCTCTGATGAGGAAGAAGAACTTGAGGATACAGATACAGAGCAGAAAGCAAGGGTGGGAGGAGCAGATGTACCAGGGCAGACATATGGCCAACCAACAATTGCTTAAATGTCCACATAACCTACAGTTTGCCAAATGAGCAGTCAAGGGAGGACAACATGCCCCTGTAAGCATTATTTACAAAAAGTTAACAAACATGCTTTACAAAGCCAGATGTCTGAATTAATGTGATTGTACTCCACAGTTTCATTCCCAAAGAACAAAAAGTTCTAAGCTCTGTAAGTTCTCAGTGGCCTAGAGGACATCCGAAGGCAGACATGGATGCAGCCATGCTATCTTTTATGAAGGAAGTGAAGACAATCTGACAAGGATTCCTTTGTGGACAGAACCAATCCAGATGTTGCTTTTCTGAGGAACACCTCAGATGCATCTACACCAAACATTCAGCAGCCACATGTCCAGCAACATTATCAACCTCACCTACATAACCAACACCCACCAAGCAACATTTGCTCAACTCCACTAACTGCATCACAGGGATCATACATCAGTCCTAATAACACCCCCTCCCAATCCTATGAGTCCTCAGGTTCACAGTTGCACTATTATGGAAGTTCCTCCCAAACTTCATTCTGGTTTTCAAATTACCCCAGTCTGTATTATTAGGATCTTTAAAGTGGTCGTTAATATATAACCAGTGAAGTTAAGCTGAAATCCATCTTATGTTAGACATTACATATGTCCCTCACTAACATGTGAGACCACTAGATGAGTAGTCAAAACTGTATGCAGCTGTTGCTACATACAGCATACCGCACTGTGTTCTTGGTTCAAGCCAAGACTTCCTGTCTCATATCCTGAACACAGTAGAGTCTATCATAGCAGCGCTCAACCTTTAAGAGAAAGCGGTATATTCAATTAATGAACACAAAGCTTCCTCAGAGAGTCAGAGAGGCAGGCTGATGATGTCACAACCTCGGATTTAGCCAATGAGCCGGGAAGTCTTGGCTTGAGCCCAGAACACAGTGCGGTATGCTGTATGTAGCAGCAGCTACATACAGTTTAGACAACATATCCAGCGGCTTCACATGTTAGTGAGGGACATAGTTCCCAAACAAACTATGTACAGCCGTGGCCAAAAGTTTTAAGAATGTAGCAACTAATAATTTTCACAAAGTCTGCTGCTTCAGTGTTTTAGATCTTTTTGTCAGATGTTACTATAGTACACTAAAGTATAATTACTATAATATTTGTGTCATTCACATAACTTTTGGCCATGGCTGTAAAGTCCAACAAACTATGGGGTTCAGCTTAAGGTGATACACGGAAATGTCACAAATTCACCTACATATTTTTTGCCTTTCAATCTGCAGCACTCGCTGCAGAACATCTGTTCAAAGTGTTACATTTAGATAGCCTGTCTGACAGCAGTGGCAGCTGGTCCATAAGGGGTGCCGCCCCCCCTAATCTCCATGCGTCAACCCCCATGGGCTTTTTTTCTGTGAAGCACATGATTAGAGTCTGAGGCTCTAATAGGCTTAAAAAGGTTGGGCTCCACCCACTTGTGACATAGCGAATGTTGATTCGCTATTGTCTTCTTGCTTTTCCTCCTGGCCAAATTAGGACAGGAAGCGGGTCCTAAGACCAGATTGGCCGGAGGAGAAGTGACTGGATTGGCTGGGAGGAGAAGCCTAGGAAGCCGCCCACGACCTGGATGGGGTAAGTGCGGAGCTGGCAGGCAGGGTGGGGGGGGTTTGCCGCCCCCCCCAAAAAAAAAAAAAAAAATAAAAAAAATAAAATATATAAATGGAACAGCCGCCACTGTCTGAGAGTTCAAAAAAACAGGGTGTGGCGAGCAGAAATCACATGGCATAGCTCAATGGGGAGCGTTCTTAGAGCTGATTGGAGGGAAGAGAATTACCCTACTCCACACAGCTCACAGTAACATAGCTGCTGCTGTCAATATGGTGGAGCTCCCTCCCCATCACCATTTTTGTTTTCTTGTTGTTTTTTCTTGTTGGATACCCAGTGAAGTTACAAGTTCAAGGTAATACACATAAATGTCTAAAATTCTCCTTCACGGTCTTCTCATCAAGCGCTCGGCGTCGGCCATGATGTCATTGCGCTGATGTTGACAGCACCAACTGCGTGGTTCCTGTGGGGGTGGCTTGGCGCCAATCACTGAGAGCTCTAGCTCGGGTGTGAATGCCACCCCCCCCCCCCCCCCTTGGCTCACACACGTGGAGTTGGTGGCGTGCCTATACATATACCCTCAGTCGGAGCCGGCTGCTCCCACGGCTGGTCTCCGCCTGGGGCCCTTGCACACCAGCCATTTCTCTGTTTGGTGTTGCACGGTATGCAGCTTGGGCAAGTGTCGTTTGGTCTAGGTCCACCTTGGTTGTCACATTTTTTCATTGCTCGCTTTTGTTTACACATCCACATTTTATATATCATCACGTTCCAGTTCTCTTGCCGTGTTTACTTAGTTTTATGTCAGTCACTTCTCAGACATAGGTCAGCTCACCTCACACATATCACACTTATTCACTTAATACATTTTTTCCCTGACTCATCTTCACTATACATGCAGACACTTTGGGTATATTCATATATTACCTCAAATTCATCACATAATTTCACACACACCCTTACTCATTTGTTCCCAGATACCCTTGTCTGTTGACTCACACACCAGCACTCTGGCTTATGGAGACCATCCCAGGCACTATAACTTCATCCCAGGCTGTTTATGTACAACACACCGCCTCAGCTCCCGTGGTGTGGTCCATGCCTCTGGTTCACCATGTATCGCTCGCCCCATATCGCACTGACGACCAGGGTTGGTGAGTGTGCTTGATTAAATACCATCTTTATCCCCCTCTAATAGAGTGTGGCTTACCTTGTTTGTACAAGTCATAGGAATCTGTCGCATCTGCTCCTGACGAGTGGAGATACATGCACGAAACGTGTAGAGCTATCTCTGATGCTACAAAGACACATATTACGCCTTGATGATGTCATTATCATGAACCTAGTACTTTTAGAATTGTACCATGCGAACACAGGTGCTGGGCATGCTGTCTTCGACATTTGTAGGCCATATTGCTGTTGTATACATTATCAAGTGACCATTATGATTATATTCTTATTTATTGTTTATTTATATATACACCTTGTACCATTATGTCTATATATGAAATTACTCTATTTCGATACAAATAAAACTATTTTCTATCACCACCTCCACATTTCAACCGCTTCATTTTAAAGTCCCAATCCCCCTTTAATGTGTCTGAGTTCTTTAACCGCTTCCAGACTGCCCACCGCACATATACTGCGGCAGGGTGGCCCAGCTGTGCGAAACAACGTATCTGTACGTCGTTTTGTGCACGATATACCATGGGGAATGCGCACGCGGGTCCAGCATGCATGATGTCCGCCTGCCACCCACGATCGCTCCACAGAGAGGCAGAACGGGGATCTACCTATGTAATCAAGATGATCCCCATTCTGACAGAGGACAACATGGAGATTGGCTGTTCCTAGTAATCAGGAACAGCGATCTCTGTGTTGTCCCAGTGAGCCCATCCCCCACACAGTTAGAACACACTAAGTGAACCCAATTAACCCTTTGATCGCCCCTAGTGTTAACTCCTTCACTGCCATTTATACATTGATCAGTGCATTTTTTTTTAGCACTGATCACTATTGGTGTCACTGGTCCCCAAAAACGTGTCACTTAGGGTCTGATTTGTCCGCCGCAATCCCGCTAAAAATCGCAGATCACCATCATTACCAGTAAAAACAATTAAAAAATGAAAAGTCCCTAAATCTATCCCTTATTTTGTAGACGCAGTAACTTTTGCACAAACCAGTCAATATACACTTATTAGGATTTTTTTACCAAAAATATGCAGAACACCACATATTGGCCTAAACTGATGAATAAATTAGTTTTTTTATTTCGTATAGAGTGATATGTTTTGTTCACATGTCATGTCTCCGGTTTACAATCCTTTTAAAAGCTTTTTTTTTTTTTTTTAACCACTTCAGCCCCGGAAGGTTTTACCCCCTTCCTGACCAGAGCACTTTTTACAATTCGGCACTGCGTCGCTTTAACTGCTAATTGCGTGGTCATGCAATGCTGTACCCAAACAAAATTTGCGTCCTTTTCTTCCCACAAATAGAGCTTTCTTTTGATGGTATTTGATCACCTCTGCCGTTTTTTATTTTTTGCACTATACACGGAAAAAGACAGAAAATTGAAAAAAAAAAAAAAATATATATTTTCTACTTTTTGTTCTACAAAAAATCCAATAAACTCAATTTTAGTCATACATTTAGGCCAAAATGTATTCGGCCACATGTCTTTGGTAAAAATGTCAATAAGTGTATATTTATTGGTTTGCGCAAAAGTTATAGCGCCTACAAACTAGGGTACATTTTATGGAATTTACACAGCCTTTAATTTATGACTGCCTATGTCGTTTCTTGAGGTGCTAAAATGGCAGGGCAGTACAAAACCCCCACAAATGACCCCATTTTGGAAAGTAGACACCCCAAGGAAATTGCTGAGAGGCATGTTGAGCCCATTGAATATTCATTTTTTTTGTCCCAAGTGATTGAATAATGACAAAAAAAAATAATTACAAAAGTTGTCACTAAATGATATATTGCTCACACAGGCCATGGGCATATGTGGAATTGCACCCCAAAATACATTTAGCTACTTCTCCTGAGTACGGGGATACCACATGTGTGGGACTTTTTGGGAGCCTAGCCGCGTACGGGGCCCCGAAAACCAATCACCGCCTTCAGGATTTCTAAGGGTGTAAATTTTTGATTTCACTCTTCACTGCCTATCACAGTTTCGGAGGCCATGGAATGCCCAGGTGGCACAAACCCCCCCCCAAATGACCCCATTTTGGAAAGTAGACACCCCAAGCTATTTGCTGAGAGGCATGGTGAGTATTTTGCAGCTCTCATTTGTTTTCGAAAATAAAGAAAGACGAGAAAAAACTTTTTTTTTTTCTTTTTTCAATTTTCAAAACTTTGTGACAAAAAGTGAGGTCTGCAAAATACTCACTATACCTCTCATCAAATAGCTTGGGGTGTTTACTTTTCAAAATGGGGTCATTTGGGGGGTTTTTTTGCCACCTGGGCATTCCATGGCCTCCGAAACTGTGATAGGCAGTGAAGAGTGAAATCAAAAATTTACGGCCTTAGAAAGCCTGAAGGCGGTGCTTGGTTTTCGGGGTCCCGTACGCGGCTAGGCTCCCAAAAAGTCTCACACATGTGGTATCCCCATACTCAGGAGAAGCAACAGAATGTATTTTGGGGTGTAATTTCACATATTCCCATGGCATGTTTGAGCAATATATCATTTAGTGACAACTTTGCGCAAAAAAATAAAAAATTGTCTCTTTCCCGCAACTTGTGTCACAATATAAAGTATTCCATGGACTCGACATGCCTCTCAGCAAATAGCTTGGGGTGTCTACTTTCCAAAATGGGGTCATTTGGGGGGGTTTTGAACTGTACTGGCATTTTATGCACAACATTTAGAAGCTTATGTCACACATCACCCACTCTAACCACTTGAAGACAAAGCCCTTTGACACTTTGATTACATAAAAAAATAATTTTTTTTTGCAAGAAAATTACTTTGAACCCCCAAACATTATATATTTTTTTAAAGCAAATGCCCTACAGATTAAAATGGTGGGTGTTTCATTTTTTTCACACAGTATTTGCGCAGCGATTTTTCAAA